>NW_028253431.1:0-18616 GCF_964263255.1 Lissotriton vulgaris | reverse complement strand
GACTAAAGTTTCCCAAACGTATTTTAGACCAGTAGCCGGCCACCCGATACATAGTGAATTTTCTCTGCTGTTTATTTGGACGCAGAAATTATTTACTATTTGGCCGGTGGACTTGAAAATAGTAGCAAAACTTTGCTACTTACCTAGCTGCTGGGTAAATAATTGTTTGCACTGTTTGCCTTGCAGCCATGCAAATAGCAGAAAAACTTCACTATTTAGCCGGCTGCTGGCTAAATAGTAGCGATTCTGATTGGTTCCGCCAGCAGTTGGGCAAAGGAAACAACACTAATTACCTAGTCACTGGCTGTTTAGTGGAGGTTGTGTCCTACTTGGCCAGCAGTCAAACAAACAGAAAAGGAATGTCAATTATTACTGGGCTGCTGAAAAGACAGTAGACATTATTTACAATTTGACCAGCAGCCATGCAAATAGCAAATACACTAATTATTTTCTTGGCTGCTGGTTAAATAGCAGATGTGTATTATTTCACTGTAGCCTGGCAATAGCAAAAACAATTCAAATATATACCAAGCTGCTAGTTAAATAGCAGAAAGGATGTACTGTTTGACTGATAGTCTTGCAAATAGAAAATAAACTTCCCTATTCACCTAAATAGCAGACAATGTGCCCAATTTGCCCAGTAGCTGTGCAAATAGCAGAGGAACTTCACTAGTTACACAGCTGGTTTCTAAACAGCTTAAATTTGGTGTTATCATGCCTTATGGAGATTTCAACAGGTACTTCCCAGCAGGAGTAACTTCTAACAAGGAGTGAATATATTTAGCATCCATCTCCATATGAAATTTAAGATCCTGATTTATTATTTCATTCGCAAAATTTGGTTGCAAGTTGCACACATGCTTTTTGCGAATGGAAGAGTATTATACAAACTAACCTATGAACTATTAGGTTGGTTCATAAAATTACTAACCGCAGAGGGTTCCATAATGAATTATCAAAGTAATATTCATTAGGCAAATGCCAGTTTGTGACCCTTTGTGATATGCTTGTATTTCATGCACTTATAAATGTCATGATGATTGAGAGGTATTGTTTACATTGCGTTTTTGCACAAGAAAGCACGTTTTTGCACTTTACAAGATAGATGGAATCCGATACATGAAGAGCCATTTAGATCTGCAAATGGTTTTTAACAAACTATGATGATATGACCCATATGGATGGCCAGTATTTTACATTTATCATACAGGGTCCTATATCAATCCGTTTGTGCTGTAGAGACCTTGGTAACTACCAGTGATTTTAACCAGTATTATGCAGATGGCTTATAATATATCATTTGGAGGGCCACTATGAAAACATGTATTTTACTGTAATAATGCCGAAAATCAGCACTAATCATGAATAGAAATGATTTGGAACGAATTATGCTCCCCTTTCCATGAGAGAATTATATTTAACTATGTAAGTGTATTTTTCTGAAGGTCATTCTTTCTTCTATATCTATTTGTGTTACTGTCACATGGTTTATTTGAAACTGGCACTGTCACTTTAAAAATGAGCGTTTGACTGATGGACGTTGTCATGTGAGCAAAGCTCCATGGAGCCGAAACGTCATGCGGCATAAATCTGCTACAAAAAAATAAATATTTGCACTAACTACATGGTCTGTGTCCGAGGAGTGTTTGCGGCAGGGCGGGAGCTGCTTTCTGCTGCTGAGACGCGGTTTTGAATATATATATATATATTCACTGAAAAAACCATTGGTTATAGACCATATATAGTTAGGAATTAGCATTTTCAAAACCTTAATTTACTCGCACAAAACCATAGAAATTCGAATATATAGTTAGTTGCAATAACTATATATCGCGCACCCGCAATCCACTGCTGATGATGTCACATATTACATCATTCATGACATGGTCAGTGACATCACTGATGACATCACTGATGACAACATCCAGTGACTGTAAGTTTCTGTTAAGTTGAAATATGTCTTACATATTGAAGAATGAGTGGATGTATAAGTGTCTGGATGAAGGATTTAGTAGGTGCATGACTGACTGTATGAGAGAATGATTAAATGTGTCTCACTGAGTGCATGGGTTAGTGACTAAACTGTCTTAATTTGTGCATCATTATATCTGTTGTTCTGTAAACTGCTGCATGTGTTGATCAGTAGCTATATGAGTAACTATATGGGTTATTGATTGGTTGCCCAAGTATTTGTATGGGAGAGTGAGTGTGTGTGTGGGGGTGGCTGGGAGGTGTGTGACTCTGTACATAGATGTGTGAGCAGTTGATTCACTAGATGTATGGGTTCAAACGTGCATGTGGAAACAGCTGTATGGGCAGTTGACTGTCTGCATGAGTGTATTGGTGAGTGAATGGATATCTCAGTGCTACATGTCAAAGTAAGTACATATGTAAAACACAGTACATGTGAGAGTTGACATATATAAATAACTGTGCATAAGAGCCAGTGAATGTGAGAGTGGCTGTATGAATCATTGTGAACTTGTATCAGGGATTGTATAAGAGAGTAAATATGTGTTAGAATATGTTTGAATAAGTAAAGTGTGTATAACTGTATAGTTGAGGAAATGGAGGTGTGATTGATTCTTTGCATGACTGACTAGGTGTGTGAGTAACTCCATGGATGAGTGACAGTCTGTGAGTGTCTGTTTACACTAATTGTATCTAACGTTATATTAGAGTCTGAAGAGGTTCATCGTATTATCACATGAATGATGTCATCAGTGATGTGATCAGTAATGTGAAATGAGATGTCATCAGTGATGTCATTTGAGATGTCTTCAGTGATGTCATCAGTGATGTCATTTGAGATGTCATCTGTGATGTCATCAGTGATGTCACTGACCATGTCATGAATGATGTAATATGTGACATCATCAGCAGTGGATTGCGGGTGCGCGATATATAGTTATTGCAACTAACTATATATTCGAATTTCTATGGTTTTGTGCGAGTAAATTAAGGTTTTAAAAATGCTAATTCCTAACTATATATGGTCTATAACCAATGGTTTTTTCAGTGAATTTTCTTGGTTTTGTAAATGCTAATCCCTAACTATATATGGTCTATAACCTATGGTTTTTTCAGTGAATTTCATTGGTTTTTTAAAAGCTAATATCTATAGCTGTAACATATATTTTTATTCTAATTCACAAATATATTTTATATATATTTGTATTATATTTTTTTAATTCAATTTATATTATAGTTTAAATTATTTTTTCTTGTTTCGCTGCCGATCCGCGAACCGGTAAACGTTCCGTTAGTGCAAATACCGCGTTAGAAAGGCACATCGTGACGCATCCCGTAAACGCAACATATCGCGTTACTACGTAATGCCCCTTATGACGTGCTGCATTAGCGCACCCGGAAGCGTTCTGGAACGCGAACCAAGGCGCGAAACGTAAATCCGCGGAATCGATCCGAGACGCGGAACGCGGAACGTAAGCATAACAGGTCATGTGACTAGTTAATAAAACTTTTCATTGGTTGATTTTACTTTTAGTTTCCTAATGATGGAACGCTTGATCATATGACGTAAAACAAACACTTTTCATTGGTTTAGAACATTTTCTTTTCTCAAATGATGAAACTCCCACCTTTTTTCTTCACTCCGACTTTCATTTTTATGAGAGAAAGACCTGTTTTTGTTTGCTAAGACATGGCATTTGTATTAGCTGCAGCTGGTGGATCTCCACCACCTCCACCACCACCAAATAAGAGAGGACCGACTGCCAGGTCATCTTCGACCAGGAAGAAGAAGAAGAGGAAGACGAGGAACAGGAGCAAGAGACAAGTGGCTTTCTGAAAGAAATGCCAAGAACGTCCCATGTGAAAGTGAATTTTGTCTGGCAATTTTTTTCTTTTCCTTCTCATGAAAAGAAAGTTAATGCCAGGTTCGTTACCTGCCTCATCTGAAAAAAAAAACTCTCGAGAGGGACCGAAAAAAAATATAGCTATGGTAATCATACCATGCATCGGCACATGGAGAGGTGGCACCCTCTTAATTATTCTAAAGCGCAACTTCGAGATATGGTGAATAACCCCCGACCGGCAAAAACATCCACCAATGACTTAGCAATAAGTGAGTCAGAGGCAAGGGAAACGGTCCCAAATCTGCAAAAGAACTTTGGGCAGATGAGATTCACTTGTGTAGCATGTGGAAAATTAATTTCATGCGGAGAGATGAGTATTACTTTAATAAATAGATCATATGAAAATCATCAATGTCCAAAACGTCCTAGAAAGTAATTTTTTTTGTTGCTCCTGTTGAGCCCTTTGAAGCAAATCAGTTTTTGTTTCCCCTTCCTCAAAAAAAACACAAAAAAATATAAAACATCAAAAATAATAAAAAAAGTTCTTTTCAGAACTACCTTCCCTTTTTAAAAAAATTGCTAGAATGTTTAGCACTCTAGCATCCTCTATTTCTTTTGGTACGCTTCCCGGTTTGCGTTCCGGTACGCGAACCGGGAGCGAACTAAAAAAAAATATTTTTAAAAAAAAGACGAGTTAATAAACAGAGAGTAATGTGAAAAAAAAGACAAATAGAAGGAGTAACACACAGTTACTGTTGAAAGAGGGACTGATAAAAGAAGTGAAAAGAGTAGTATAAGTAAGTAAAAGAAAAAGAAATGAAGGAAGTAGCAAAGACAGGAAACTAAGGGTTATAAAAAAGAAGCAGAGAAACTAATAAAAGTTAAATCTGATAGACATGTAACGTAAAGAGTACTAAACGCTTACCTTATAATTGTCATTACCGTACTGTATTATCATTTTTATACTTTTAATCTGTGTAAGAAAGAACAAAAAAATTGAAATTAATACAAGGTGGTAAAAAAGAGTGAGCATGAGACAAAATGAATGTTAAATGTGGTATACTAGTAATGCGTACAGCTGCCCCAGCAAAGAAGCATCCCGGCGCTGTATACCGCTGGGGAACCCATCCTGGCTTTCCCTGTGAGATGGTCCCTCCTGGGCATCCCCGGGGCTGATGGGACTGTTAGTTGAGATTAAGCAAGCTATTGCCCAGAGTTACTGAGTGGGACCCATGGTTGCAGTAGGCACCGAAGCGAGAATTATCGAGTCCGCTCACCATGGCCCAAGATCCTGCCACGTCAGTAATCGAACCCTGGTTCCGGCCCGACTTCTGCTTCTGGGTCTGCCGCCTCTAACCAGTGAGCCACACCAATCCATATACATATTAGAAATCACAATTCAAAGTAGAAAATTAATTAAACATATTTAATGGTTTATTTTTGCTGTTATCAGAAATTTCAAATTTCACTGAAAACAGTGAGTTGAAGGTATTCATCATATAACAGCGGGGGAAAAAAACCACAATCAAAATGATTGTGTTTAAAAAACCCAAATAATATAAATAAGCAGAAATAGGAACTTCTCCAAAGTAACTTACTTTCTATGACGTCAAAGGATATCCTATGAACAGCTTATACTCTGTTGTGCTGTTACTATTTTCTGCCCGCCACTTTCTGAAAGATAAACTCAATTGTTTTAAGAAAACTGAGACATACAAAGCAATTTGAAACAGCACACTAAGTTACAGCAACACCTAGAATCATTATAGTCCAATTACCTACCCCAAATTCTGACTTCAAAAAACAAGTCAAAAGGCAACATTGCTTCATACTCAATTAGTAATGTTTGCTAAAAGACTAGCCATTTTATAAATTTTAAATAAGCTGTGTAATATCCAGATGTTGTCAAAGGACCAGTATATTATATAATAGCTGCAGTTGCAAATGTTCTTCCTGAAATCGATGACTATGTAGCCAAAACATTTTTAATTAGACTGGACAACTTATTTTCTTCCAGTTTATGTAGTTGAAATTGTAAAATGACATTTCATCCATAAGTTTCCATAAATAATGTGGACAGCATTGCAGACTTACATTTCCTCTACTCCTTATTTTGATCTGCTGCTTGACTTTGCTTATAAAAACAAACAGTTTTCGCTCTGTACTACAATTATCCACAAGGCCATATAGAGTAGGAGCCATTAGAACATCTTGAAATTCCTCTGAACAAATCCCAAGCTTTTTTTCCTAAAATTTTGGTTGTAAGAACACCAGGTAAGAATTTTGAAGGTGGAAAGGCAATCTTTTTTGGAAAGTTAAAACAGAATCATTGCAGAATGACCAACCGTTTCCAGATTTCAAATAAGCTGTATAATGTCCTGAATTAGTTGAAGGGCCATTATGATATATAATTGCAGTAGTTTTAAAAGTCCTTCCTGATATTGACAACTGCGAAGCCACAAAATTATTAATTAAAGTTGTCAATTTAGTTCCATCAGGCCTACATCGTTGGAACATTAAAATGTCATACTGGCCATAACTTCGTAAAATTAACGTGGACAGCATTCCAGACTTACATTGGCTGCACTCCACATTTTGATCGGCTGCCTTTACTAGCTTATTGAAGGATACTGATTTACTGTCAGGCAAAGTTAAATATATAAATCTTTCTGAGTCTACACTATTAGTACTTGATAGCCTACAGTTCTCGCAGTCATGCTGCCATTGATAAGAAAGGCCAAATAGATAATCTACATCTACATCCTCATCTTGCAATACATCAAGCATATACATTAAAAACTCCTGACAATCCTGCTGAATATTTTCAGAGAATTCTGTTTGACCTGAACATTCGTCTAACAGAAAACGAATTTCAGACACACTTTCTACTCTCGTTTTATCAGCACTACATTTCTCTAACACAGAATTCAACAAACAGCATAAACTTTGTTCCGAATTGATCACAATCTGTTCTTTGAAAGTCTCTAGTGAAAAGAGAACATTAACAACTACATTAGCATAGCAGTTGACACCAGAACTATTTTCAAATTTAAAACCAACAACATTTTCAACAGAATTCATTTTATTCCTGCTTCCACTTTTGGGTTCATCGACTTTTGGTCTTTTTGCTACAACCTCCCTACTATTACTGATATTTCTTCGTTTCCGGCCTACCACACGTTTCTCAATCAAAGGATATTGAGGCAAATGTGGCGCATACTCTCTTCTTAACCTATTGTATTCCTTAACACAATCTAGATCTGCACAAATGTTTGTGACATCACAATCAATCAAGTACAAACCCGATAAAGTTTTGACTCGTGACAATGCTACATAAGCCATACCCTCTTTGAATACAGAACTGCCAATATTCACTAAAGCAGTGTCTACACTTAAACCTTGCGATTTATGAATTGTCACCGCATATGCCAAGCAAACAGGAAACTGCTTACGGCGAACATATAAGTCTTTAACAAGCAAAAACCTAGCAGAGCAACGACCAATTAGCTGTACTTCCTCAATGCCATCAAATTTAATTTTTAAAAATTCAATTCCATCTCTATTTCTGTATTTCTCAAAATCAACAACATTACCCATTGATCCATTTACCAGACCTCTTTCAACATGTAAATTCCTTCTCAAAATGATTCGTCAATTTAAGCACACATTCAAAGTCTTTTCAAAACCCGCAGTTTTAGATATAGTCTTCTCTAATGAATCCAATTTAGATTTCAAATTCTCTGACAAAATAATTGTTGCTCCCATATGCTCTATTTTGTCAATAGCTTCAAGTTTCACAATCTCTTGTTTTTCTAAATTCAACATTTTGTTGTTGAAGATGGAACATTCTGCAAGAGTTGGCATCAAACATATTCCAGATTTCTTCACAGTAATTTTCTGAAAAATATCCTCTGGCAAAACGTCTTCTTCTGGATATAAATTTGACAGTAAGCGTGCATGTAAAGCTTCTTTACCACGCTCAGTCACTCTCCCGATTCTAATATCTTGTAGAATATTCTTGTAATCTTCGTCCTTCGCCTGACGCATATTTTCACGCAGCTCAGCATAACTGAAGTTTAACCATATGTTAACGTTGCCAATGCTCCCTAGGCACTTCTTGGTATCTTCATGTGTAAGCAGTTTAAACACTGGTTGTCCTTTCACTGGTGTCAGCTGCAGAAGATCACCAAAAACAATGATGTGTTTGCCACCGAATAACACATCATACTCTGTTTTAAGAACTTCCTGCATTCTTAAATGCACAAAAGCAAGCATGAGATTGGAAACCATGCTTACTTCGTCAATGATAAGAAGTTTCATCTTCTTCAAAACTCGAGATACTTTTACAACAAGCATCTCCAGATAACTTGTGGTATTGTAATTTGTTATCATGCTCCACTGGCAGCATCAGTAACCGATGCAAAGTAATCCCTTTAATGTTATGAGCTGCCAGTCCAGTTGGAGCGGTCACAACACAAGACAGCGATGAATCAGTCCTTTTCTGCATATAACATGAAATTGCTTTAATAAGGAAACTTTTTCCAGTTCCTGCTTCTCCACTCACGTACAGTCGGACAGGCTTCAATGACGTACATGAGCACTCTTCCTTCTCATGACTTAATCCATGCTCAATTTGGTTGGTAACTTCGACATATATTTTCCTCTGCTCAACGTTAAGTTGTCTTTCCAATTCTTCTAAGTTAACCGCATCCTTCTGAGCATGTGCCATGGCTCTTTCCACTTCAATCATGGCAGTGGCAGCTTCATTTTCAATAACTGGTTCTCCTAGTGGATCCTGACTCAATGAAACAGAACTCTGGCTGTCCTGAGAACTGTCTCTAGCAATCTCGGCTGCAATTGTTGCTTCCTGCTCAATTTCTGCATTCAACATTTGTAGATATTTTGGAAAAACAGGACATTCTATGGACTCCTTGGCTGCATTGAAAGAGTCTTCGTAACAGAGGAAATCCCCAAGCAGTTCCTCTTCTGCACGCCAAGGCTTGAAAAGTTGCAAAAGAGCTAAATAGAAAAACTCTTTTCTTTCGGGAGATTCGCAATCCAATTTTCGATGATTTATCAATTGACATTTTTTTTGCTTGACCAGACATCCCTCACTTCCAATTACAGCATACACTCCTTTATCAATATCTTCTTTGATGTTCCTCTTGAAAACGTAATTTTGAAGAACTTCATACAGACAAGCATTCTCCAGGTGACTGCTTCTATTTGGATAATATGTATCCAACATGTTGCTCTTCAAAATATCTGTACTGTTTGGCTCCTTCTCCGCCAAATACTCAATTTCCCGTACAGGTTTCAGAACTCGATTACGCGTTGCAGCAAGACCAAGACTCGCCCAAATGATACTCCTAGATTTGGCAAAGAGACTTGCTGAAGATAACCGGTCAGAACATTCGTAAGCTCCAATTTCTCGATGCGACAACATCTTCAGACTGAAACTGTAAAACTTCTTACTGAGGCTCTTTTCTTGGGAAATATCCTCCCACATATACTTCAGTTCTGTCTTTTCTTTTTTAGTGATGTAAGACGTCACATACCGAGCCACAGCCATACAGTTGTCAGCCACAAACTGTATATCCATGTTAGCATTCCACATGGACAAAATCACTGGGTTGTAGTCGTTGATGTACTTGGACTCTTCGTTTCTTTTCAAATTGTATGTGTTTTTGGGTGATTTCCTTGTCACATTATGTCGCAGCGATGACATCTAATTGATAACTCTTCCTTTTGATAACACCGACCGTGGAAATGCAAAACAACATTTGGTGTAGTATTTGTCCTTGTTTCTGAATTTACGACGACAGTACTTTCCACAACGATGGCTTTGAAACCGTAAAACTTGTTCTCTTAGACTTTTGTCTTCGTTTGTCTTTGGAACAGCACATGTAGCATACTGTTCTATGAAACTCATCACTAAGTCATCCGGATCTGTTCCAAATTTGGATGCATCTTTGATCCATAGCAGCATATGTATATGAGGATCACCTCTTGCTTGATACTCCTTTCTCCAGAAGAAATCCAACAACTCTCCAAGAGGTGGATTTTTCTTGTTCGTGATGAAAGACATCATAGCTTCAAATCTATGATTGAAGTACCTGCATACATTGAAACAATTTAACCAGTGCACATCCCTGCTCGTAACTTTTATCCAATTGTTTTTCAATACAATCAGTTCAATACTTCAATTCTTTTCCAGTCCACACAAGTATTTAGATCGTACAGAGTCCATTGGTTCTCAACGTTCTTATTTATTGATTATTTTCTTGCCACATCGTCACAGCCAACGATCTAAATACTTGTGTGGACTGGAAAAGAATTGAAGTATTGAACTGATTGTATTGAAAAACAATTGGATGAGCAGGGATGTGCACTGGTTAAATTGTTTCTATTTATGGTTCATGAAACTCTGCTACACTCGCTGTGGGTAGGGTATCGTGACGGAAAGTGCTTAAGGGTGAATAAGCATCCTATCAGTTGGGCACTCCCAAATTGAGTATCTCTGTATGACTGGACAATTGAATACCACGGGACAAATACAACACTGATGTGCAGATCACAATAGCAAATTCACCCTGTCTTTTTGTTTATACCTGCATACATTCACAGGATCCAAAGAGCACAGTTCTCCGGGTGTCTTGAATTCAATATTTTCAATGTTTCCATTTACCTCTCGTAGAAATTCAAGTAAGTCTTCCCAGCCATACTCAGCACAGCTGAGAGTGAGGAACCATGTGGGAGTTCCTAAGTTCCTCAGCATACATTTTAACTCACCAGGACGGCGGTACCAATACTCATTAGTACCACGCTGACAAGCCATGAGATTAATCAGGTGAGAATCCAAAATACTGTCTTGCAAATTGACTTTATCCATAAAGTCCCTTGCCGAGATATTTCGCAGTTGTATACCACTTTTCAAGATGTGGTTCACTGCATAAGACAATCCAGAGAGATCACTTTCAAACAATAGATGAAATAAATAGGGAATGCATTGTCGAAACCTAGGATCTTCTGTATACAATCGTAAAGTCCGGTATTCTGAAGCAGGAATTTGAACAGGTCGCTCATCATAACGTCCTCCTCGACCTGTGGGAAATAACTGTGGGAAACACCGAGCTTCCAAACTTTCCTCCCAAACACTAATGGGACTCCCTTTGGCTTGTTTCATTTGAAACAACTCAATAGCATTCCCCATGACTTCCTTGGAATGCAAAGGATGAACACTATAATGTTCATATATTTCTTCCTTTTTAGAGGCTTCTACTTTCTCAATTTGACCAGGACACAAATCGCTGTCCTCTTCTTCACTTACTTCCTCTTCTGCAACACATACATTCTTGTAGTACTTATTATTTTTTATCAAATACAATGTTGCCTTTTTAACTTTCCTAACATCCACTAAATCTTGCCAGATTTTCTTACTCTTTGTCGGAACACCATTAACTATGATAACCAGAGGTTCCTCTTCCACTTTATCTACTCCAATTGTATTAATGTTTTTCTTCAAATCCAAAGGCAAATAAACAACCCTTCCCTTTAATCCTCTATGTAAATCTGATGGAGGCAACTTCCCTGTCTTTGGCTCCATTCGTACAATAGCCTGGAAGGGATGGACACTTTGAATCAAAATAGATTCATAAGTATTTAAATCCTTCAATTTATAAGGAATGTCATCTAATTCCAGATTATTATAAACCGCTCTAGCAGGCATCTGGTTTTGGTTTAATTTGTTATAGCAATAAGTACACATACGTTGGTCTGCTCCCAAATCAAAACAATTTTCTACCATCAAGTATGTGGCAAAATCCTTCCATTCACTATTGTTTTCCATATCACTCTTTGCATATATATCCACTAACTTAGTCTGATTCTTATAATAAGTCCGTCGACAACACACACAAGTGAAATTAGGCCTCTCACTTGATTTCACCATAAACGTGGAAATTTCCTTGTGAAACTTATCTGTACTGAAAATCTGTTCACTGTCTTCCACATTACCATCTTCTAGTGGTTCAATATCAACATTGTTCTCTTTACCAGCAAAATAACAGAACTCAATTTCTTGACAAATATTCTTCACATCTACTTCAGAACCATGCAAAAGCGCTCTGCTTAATTTTTTAAGCATAATTGCTGGACTCTTAGCATAATACAACATTCTAACTAATTTCCTCACTTTATTATGATGCACTGCTAGCATCCTGAAATGATGAAATACACTCTGGCATACTCTCCTAGAAAGACAAGCCAGTGAATGACCACGCAAACCTGTCACTTGTCTCACTCTGCAAGGATCTAATTCTTGCAACAACTTTATTTTTTGCTTTACACTTTTCTTATGAAATGTCCGTATAAAATCACAAAGCAAATTGATGGAATCCTGTCGCACACTGCAAATAGAACTACACTTCCAGGTGTACACTGGTCCCTTAGCACGTCTCCCTAAAACCTCATCACTTAGCGCCTCTTCTGCATCTGCAGACACAAGTATTTCTTTTTCAACCGGATGACCATCTTTTACCTCATATGCTCGACCACTGCTGTCAACTGCATGCACCAAAACATTGTCCTGAAAATAACTCCTCATTAAAAAATGCCTCACTATTTGAACTATGCATCCATTCTCCTAAGAAAACTTCACAAAAATTACTTCGATTAACTTCTCTCTTCCATCTACTATTAGATTTGAAAACATAGATTACCTTGTTTAGTTTCCTAAGTCTATTAATTACCAAAATAAATAACTTTCGCTTGATTTCGAAAGCCTGATCAATAATTTTCTCTACATTTTTCTTTTTCTTATAAAATGACACTTTCTGTTGACCTTTTTTAAATTGTTTTAGCAAATTGACAATTACCCTGTTGCGAAACATTCGCTTACGAATGTCCCTGAAAATATTTGCCCTTCTACTGCCATGCACAGAGTTATCTCCTGCTCTAGCACAAACTTTTTTCACGGGCCTTTCCTTTCCATTTAAATTGGCTCTCTTTTTCTGGACTAAAACTTGTTCTGTAGTTATGCTTTTGTTTCTACAAATGTTTTTAAGGAATGATTTCGTTCTCTTACCCGGTGTTCTCTTCGTCCGTTGAGATAATACTAATGTAGAAGACTGCTGCAAAATGTTAGGTAACTGCTGTCTTTGACGTTTCGTAGCCTTTCAAATTCTATCCTTAGACGGCATTGTCTAATTTCCAAATAATCTGCAGTTGAATCTGTGGTGAAATATAATAAAAAATGTTATTAACCACTATTACCAAACAGTAAATCAATAACAGTAAGAACTAGATTCAACAATGCTATAAAAATAAATAAAATAAAAGTATTCACAAGGGTGCAGGGGGTATCACTTTGACACCCTCTGGCACCCTCAAAACAGGCACAGGTGCCATGTGGCAGGCAAACCAGCCCTAAGGGCAGGTCTGCCTTTCACATGACATAGGTGTGCAAGCACACATGTGCATGCTCACCGGAATCGGTATTTTACCATAAAGTTTGATTTCATGCTAAAATACCGATTCGTTAAGGCCTTTGGGACTCAGAAGACTCCCCCCTACATAGCAAATTTACAGAATCAGTAACTTTTAACATGGCTATGTAACTCAAACAATCAAAATGAAAATTTGCCAAGCACACATGGGGGCGTATTTACAAGGGCCTTGCACTACGAGGAAAGTGACTTCAAATGACCAGACACACATGGGGACGTATTTACAAGGCCCTTGAACCCGGGGAAAGTGACTTGAAATTGCTAAGCACACATAGGAGGGTATTTACAATGCCCGTGCAATACTTATGCATCATTTTTTACATGTACACCGTAACATTAACAACACAATTACATCATATATCTGTTCCGCAAAAGCGACGCATTGCAGGAGTCACATCATTTTACCATCAAAAACAATTTCACCAATTCTGTAAATGTAGATTTACCTACATGTGGCCCTGGATTTAGGCGCCTACATACCTTTTCGCCATTTACAGGTCGGAAACGACCGAAATCGGCCGTAACCGGTCGGTAAATGGCCTAAACAACCACCTACATCGGGCCCTAAGTGTGCATGCATTTGATTTCAAACAAAGTTTTAAAACCTTTTATGTAAAACAATAATACACCTACATTCATGTAAGGGCAAGTCTGCCTTTCACATGACATACGTGTGCATGCACAAATGTGCATGCACAACGGAATCGGTATTTTACCATGAAGTTTGGGGCCAGATGTAGGTGGCCGAAAATAGCCATTTACCAATCGGTAACGGCCGAATTCGGCCGTTACCGACCGGTAAATGGCCATCGACATGTAGGGGCCCTTAAATGTTGCATTTTCGGTAATTTTACAGAATTGGTAATTTTACCGATTCGGTAATTTTACCGATTCGGTAATTTTACCGAAAATGCAAGATTGAAATGTGGGTAGCCAATTTTCCATTGGCACATGGCTTTCAGAATCGGTATTTTACCATGCAATACAAATCCATGGTAAAATACCGATTCCTGTGTACATGCACATCTGTGCATGTACACATGTGCCATGTGACAGACAGACGTGCCCTTTGGGCATGTCTGTGTGCCACATTGCACACATGCCCATTTTGGGGGTGCTAGAGGGTGTCAAAGTGACACCCCCTGCACCCTTGACAAATTCGGTATTTACCGATAGATATATATAAAAAGAGTTTAGACTTACCTGTAAAATACTTATAGTTACTGGGAAAATCTTTACCACGCAAATTAGTTGTGAAGGAATGTGTCAATATCAACAGCAGCAAAATCAACAACCTTTTTTAGGACGCGGCCAACCGAAACCCCGCGGCAGGACCCGGTTCACCCAACCATGGGAAATGAGAACACGCCAGAAGTTCTACAAGAACTAACCAAATCCCCTATCTTCAACCTTTCGCCTAGAACTCTTACTCCAGCCGAAACATCTATCTTAACCAAAGGCCTCAATTTTGTTCCTTCACGCCCTACGGACTATGTAAAAATGAAATTGGAGACACTAGAATTCTGCCGAAAAATTCGCCTAAAAACCTTCTTTCAGGAATCTGAAGAAATTCAAACAGCAGAGACGACAGGACTAAGAAAGAAATCATCGTTCTGCCCAAAAGGACCAAACATCCCCAAGGAAGTGATTACATTCGAACGAACTGTCCTCTCAGGCATTTCGGCCTTAGAAAAGAAGAAAACTTTCGTGAAATACAACCTCACAAAAGCAGAGAAGGAAGCCTTAACGACTATTAAAAATGACAATAACATCGTGGTCAAACAGGCCGATAAAGGCGCAGCAATTGTCGTGTGGGACGTAAACAAATATAAGAATGAAGTCTTTCGTCAACTCAATGACCAAAATTGTTACAGGCGTATCGGTAAAGACCCCACCCTAGAAATAAAAAACCAAATGTTTGACATAATCCAGAAAGGATTCGATCAAGGATTTGTCGGGCCCAAGGAACTTGCTTTTTTACAAAACAAAAGCCCCAGAACTCCGGTGTTTTATGTTCTCCCCAAGATGCATAAAGACGAGATCAACCCCCCGGGCCGGCCTATCATCTCCGGCTGTGACTCACTTTTCGAACCGGTGGCGAAGTACATCGACTTCTTCCTAAAACCCTTTATTGAGACCATCCCAGCCCATTTGAAAGATACCACGGCGTTCCTAAACCGAATTGCGTCGATTGATTTCAATAGCGAAAACCAACTGCTTGTGACACTAGACGTAGTGTCCTTATACACTCAGATTCCGCAAGACCAGGCACTTGAAACCTTAACTATTTACCTGGAAAATCGTGAACGACCCATGAGAGTCCCAACTAATTTCATCCTCGACCTAGCCCGCCTGACACTACAAAAGAACTTTTTCACCTTTGACTCGGAATTCTTTTTTCAAATAAAAGGTGTAGCAATGGGCTGTCCCTTTGCTCCGGAGCTAGCGATAATGTTCATGGGGCTATTCGAAGAAAAGTTCATCTACAACAACAACCCATATGGCCATCAAATTTCCAACTATATGCGCTATATAGATGATCCATTTTTAATCTGGACAGGTAACCAAGAAGATCTGCACAAGTGTGTAGAATGGCTCAACTCAAGAACACCAGATATCCAATTTTCAGCCACATCATCTAAAGAATCCATAACATTTCTGGACGTGGAAATACAACCACAAACACAGGGACTCAGCACAACATTATTCCGCAAAACTACAGATAGAAACAAAGCGCTACATTTCACCAGCAACCACCCGAGAAACCTCAAAGAGAACTTGCCCTATGGACAATTCCTTAGGATTCGAAGGAATTGTTCCACCAAGGAGGAGTATTTCAAACACGCAGGCCATTTAAAAGAACGACTGACACTCAGAGGATACCCCAAAAAACTCCTGAAGAATTCCCTCAAGAGAGCATGGTGGACCCCCAGAGAGACCTTACTCGAAAAGAAAGTGAAACAAAATCTCACAAGAATGGTATGCGTCACTACCTTTTGCCCAGCGGCCAACCAATACAAAAAATTAATTCTATCCAACTGGCATCTACTCAAAAATCTACATGAAGATCTGTCAGCCCCCCCGTTGTTTGCTTTCAAAAAAGAAAAAAGTATTGCCAACCATATTGTAAGAGCTGCCCTCCCTCCGGCTAAATCTCCGACCATACAAAGCCTGTTCGGACTACCCCCCACCAAAGGTCACCATAGATGTGGCACGTGCATATGCTGCGATGAAACCATTGAAGACTCGGTCTTCACATTCGAAAACATTCACTGGAAGCACGAAGCTTTCACAAATTGTAAAACCAAAAATGTGGTCTACGCAATCAACTGTCCGTGCCCTTTGGTCTATATAGGCAAGACCACACAAGAAGTGAGGAGTAGGATCACCCAGCATAAATCGCGGATAAGGAGAGGCGTATAAAACGCCCCATTGGTCAATCATTGGACAAACATGAAGCATAAACAATCGGACTTAAAATGGACAGTACTGTCGAAAATCGAAAAAGATCCCAGGGGCGGAGATTTGGATGCCAGATTAGCCCAACGTGAGGCACTACTAATAATGAAGTTCAACACCGCCCTACGAGGATTGAATGAGATGTCAGAGATATACAAAACCAACACCTGAACTACTCGCAGACTTACCATGAAAGGAACTACAAGTCCCAGAAGCCTTAGAGAGCCTTATCAACCAGGAAGTACCAGTATAAACAGCTCTGCAGCTCTGATCCATTCTGCAGCAAGACTCCGAGGACGAAGGACTCACGGTCTCACCCGGTATGTAGTTCCCATGATGACTACCCCCCCTTGATCACACATCTTGGTGTCTCAAACCTAACACAAGGCCTCCACCTTTCCCGCTTCTTCCACAGGGAAGCAGAGGCGCAAATGAAGCCCGCTCCACGGATTACCACAAGCATGGACTAAACGTCAAAACATCTGCTGACGTCAGTGCAGGTAAATTCCCAACCCCGCGCCCCGTAGTTAGGAAAGACACTGTAGGGTGAAACTAAGCGCGCTTTTTATCTTTTTATTTCACAGCCCCTGTATGCACACCACGGTGAAATTTTTGAAACATTGAATTCTCTAGTCTGGATTTATATGACTCTGGTTCAACTGCCTAAGGTAGGCTTTGTTTTGACGCAGGGTGAGTGTCTCTCTGTTCTGAATTAGATCGCGTTACTAAGTCCCCCACTTTCTGATTGTTTCCACAGAACCAGTACAGGTCCTGAGGAGAACCCTATTATTCATACGGGTTCGAAACGCGTCGACCACCTTCTCTACGTATCTGGTCTACATTCTTTTCGCTTTAAATCAGCCCATGTATCAACGTCTGTAAGGAGAATACCCCTTCTCAGAAACTCTGTTTAAAAGACTCTAGGATTAGTTCTCTAAAAACACCAAGGGATTGATCCGCCTGATTTATGACCGATACGTGGTTTCATGTATTTTGTATTTTCGTATTTTTGTACCTAACTGTTGCTCGTATTATTTTACTGTTCTCGGTGTATGCAAGTGTTTTGTACGATTGGAAGGCCACGAATGTTGAGAGTGTGTAAATAAGCTTTTCACCTGTTATTACTGTTCACTGTACATATGTATATAAAAGACTGTCGTTCTATCCATGCACTAAAAAACATTGTGTCACGTACAAACAAAAATACATTTTTTGAAAAGAGGAATACATTTCCAGTTGATTAATGATTCAGCAGGTTGTTTTTGCTTTATTCTGAACACCAATTAAATTCATCTTTGTTCCCTATTAACTTCCCTCAGCAGAGGCGCTTGTGTTGCTTTTTAGGAATGTGTGGTAAAGGCATATGTGTGGTAAAAAATGTGTGGTAACGGTTATGCTTCGTAATAGCATTCACGATGCAACAGCCGCATTATAACGGCATGCATTACAATGGAATGTGTGGTTCCATCAGACATCCAGTCTTATTACTATGTCCATAGGGACAAATTTACTAATTGATTGTATTGCCCTGGTATCATGCAAGGTGATGCAAGGCAACTCAAGCACTTAAACGGGATTTACCACACCACGCAAAGCCACCTTACATGGCGCTGCATGGCTGAGTAAATCCAGAGGGGCGCAAAGCAGAGCTAATAGCTGCCTTGCTTTACCCTAAGTTGCAATGGCATTTATTGGGTGGAGCACGGGCATTCCCTTGCATCCATCAATGGATTTTGACACAATCTAGGATTTACTGAGGTGAGTAAGCCTGGGATTTCATCAAAATTCTCTGGCTTCCCAAGTGAGGCATAACAAGGTAGTATATATAAATTGCTG
>NW_028253430.1:0-54267 GCF_964263255.1 Lissotriton vulgaris | reverse complement strand
ATTAAAATGATATACATCGAATGGAATGTTCCCTGAAGAAAAGCAATAAATATCTCCGACAAAAAAGTTTCTAAAAGTAAGACCTTCAATTATTGCATTTACTCCTTAAAAAAATAAGCATGTAAAAACCAATTTAGAAAAAAAAGACATTCAATGAATTGGTTTCAATGAAATGCTAGTTGCCATTTATCCTGCAAATTTCTATTAAATGGTTTAGGTCTAATGGTTTCTCAGTAATGGTATTCTATGAAATCTTTTTTCTATGAAATCACATTCAACTGCCGGAATTTAGCAGTGGAATTTACCATTCCATGCAGTTTTTGGTGCTGTAAACAAAGAATTCTGCATGTTTTACCCCAGAAACTCATAATAGGTGGCATTTATAGCATCCAATAACTGAAGTACCCCAAAGTATTATTATTTATCTGAGGCGATAAAAAGCATCTGGATTTCGACACACTTGGAATCAGGCCATATGACTCCACCACTTTACTGCCACCACTACCTTTCCACTGCTGCCCTCTGCAACATTGACATCATTCAGCAATAGTCTACTACCATCACCAGTGTCCTACTACCTTGAAACCACACAACCATACCCAGCAATTCACCACTTTCCCAGTACCAGAATCCAGCACCCAGCCCTTCACATCCTTATCCATCACTGAACTACAATGTAAAGGAGCACACTGCCATCCGCAATCTATTGCACTACTTCATCCACATAATTGTGCTGCCATCGTCCTACGCATCAATTCAAAACATTTATTGTTCTCATATATACAAAACAATAAAGGTTGCTTCATTATAGAAAAGTATTTTACTGTTTAAACTAGAATCCAGTGGACATCAATTAAAGTAATAAGTTAAAAGTGAGACAATCAAGCAGCCAGCAATGGTATCTTGGCGTTAATAAGTAAATCACAATTCCTCTTCTACCTCACCTATTTGCCCCAACTTTTGCACAACCATATGATCTATCTACAAGTCAAGCAGCCACCTGCCTGTTTTATGGCTCCCACTATTGACCCCTATAGATAATGAACAACGTGGACCACATGTAAGATGCTACTGCAATATATATCTATCCTATAGCAAAGTGCAAATGCGTTGGTAAACTGTTGGACATCATATTTTTTTTAAATTCATGACTGCCACTTTTTGCAAAGGGCTGATGTCGTTGTTCAAAAAATTATGAAATGTAAAAAATGTGCCAATTTATCTTAACAGATTTAACCTTGTACACTCTAGTTGGAAAGGTTCCTAACCCCAAATTAAGATACAACATGTATCGAGTTTAATACAAATATGACTCAAAGCCAACATTTTCTTTGTAGGAAATTACTTGTACATCAGTGATTCCTATGCGGCCGCATGAAGAGCTTTTCTGAGCTTCAAGAGTCAAAATTCCACCTTGATTGAGTCAATTGTGCGGGCTTGAATACAATTAGCTGGCAGAGTCCCTGTTCCATTAGGATTTTCTTCATATGTCAGTCAGTCAAACCACTTTATTCGGTTAATTTAAAACCATAAAAGTACTAAGGGTGGGCGTAGTTCGCGAAGTAGCTCTACGCGAAGCTACGTAAAGTGCACTTTGCACTACGCGAACTTCACGTAGCACTACGCAAGCTGCGTAGTAGCATGTTCGCACTGTGCAAGATGCGTTTTCAATGATTGCACAGTGCGAACACGCATCCAGCACTGTGCAATCATTGAAAACGGCATCTTGCACAGTGCGAGCTGTAGTTTTCTGCTGCTCGAGTAGATTTTTACTCAACGCGAACTGGTAGTTTCTCATCGCGAGCGGTTGCGAGCATGCGCAACCACTCGCAATGAGAAACCTCACCTCCCCGCGTTGACAATCTCGCCGGGATGTCATTTTGCTTGCTCGCGTCGTGAACATGACGTTGAGGACCGCCAACAAGCAAAAAATGACCGCTGCACTACGCTACGCTACACTACGCGTGTTCGCACTGTGCTACGTGCAGCTCGCGTAGTGCGAAGTTGAGCAAACTTCACGAACGAGCGTAGCGTAGTGCTTCGCCCAGGGTTTAAAAGTACAATACAAAATACACAATGTCAGTCAAAGTAGCTTTATTCGATAACAAGTATCTTAAAAGCAAGAACATACATACAATCAGCAAAAAAATACAAATTATCAAATGAGCCATGATCCATAATCTTAAAATTAAAAGATATATAGTCCATAAAAACAGTAAATTCAAATTTCCAAAGGAAACTACCAGCAGACTATTTCAGGTAGAAAGTAGGTGCAGCCATAGAATAAATTAATTCCAGCTTATTTGTTTAAGAGGATATAAAGTGACAGTGCAATAAAAATGTGCAGAGTAGTTAAAAATATAAAAACACAGTAATTAATTTAAAGTGGAACACATAGAGATTTAAACCTTACTATCCATGCACGACCAAAGAATTTGGCCATGCCACAGGCCAAGAGGGTCCGTGCATCAGTTTTCAGAGTGCGCAAGGCAACACTGTGTTCGTGGGTGCCCAATGTAATAAAATCATGTAGCCCAATAAAACATATGAGCGACTCAAAAAATAATTAATATAACAAGATCAATTTCAATTTTCAAATGCATAAAAACTTAAAAACACAATTAAGGGTAATTTAAAAAAGGAGTAAAACAGAGGTTTCTATGCGATCAGAACTCATACAGATTTTAACATCGGGTGCCTTCTTTTTCTGAGACGAGGCGCTGCAACTAAAAAGCGGGTAATATTAAAAATCTCCCATGGATCATTGAGCAGTTTAAGATAAAATAAAGCAATTCTAGCCTGTAAAAACCTCTTTTCAGGGACTAAAATCCTCCTACGAATCTCAGTGTAATAGTCACAAAACATTATAAAATGCATCGTGTCCTGTGATGAAAAATTGTCACAAGGGCATGGACCAAATTCCTCTGGTCTGCACCAACCTTGCAGATTGCCTAAAGAAAAGTGGATCAAATTAAAACAAAACCTAGTTAAAAGCCAGCGATGAAAGGGCTTGGTAACAATTCTCAGGTAAGGCTTAATCAGAGGGGAGGTTTTTAACAAAAAGTGAGCCCTAACTGAGGGTTTCAATAGCTCATGCTCCTCATGGTCCGCCAACAGTAAATTCAAACATTTTGATTTAACCCATTTAACATCCTCTTTTTTTCCTATCCGGATAATTACAAAGATCTGGACTCCCCAATTTTAACAACATATGCTGAATGTAATGCAACCACGGGATACTACTTTCTCCAGGGTAACACAGTCCTGAAAAATCTGATGATTCAGTGTTAAGTCTGGGTTAAGCCAGGTCTTATACCAGGAAACGACCGGGGCCAACCTCATCAAGTCTGACACATATCCGAGCCCCAATTCCTGATGAATAGCAAAAGTTGGAGTTGATTGAGGGACCGACAAAAGGGTACGCATACATTTATTTTCAGCTATCTGGACCCCTTCCAAGTGCTTGTAGCCCCAGATGGCAGAGCCATACAGAGCAATAGCTAGGCATTTAGATCTATAAATATTAAGCATGGCTTCGATGGGCCTAGCCCTCAGAAGCTGTGCAAACCCTTGAACAGCAGCCGTTGAACTTACCATTGCACTTCTTTTGATTTTCTGATGGGGGAGCAAGGAAACTCTCTCTTCAAATAAAACCCCCAAATAAGTAAAAGAGGACACCCTAGACACCTCAGCTCCGTTGCAATTAAAGGAGTTCACTTTTTTATTTCTTTGGCCCATAGACATACCATGGGATTTCAATATGTTCACTACTAAGTCCAAGGACTTCATATAGGCCCCAAAGGCATCCAATAGCCTCTGAAGACCTATAGCAGTACGGGCTACAAACACAGCGTCATCCGCATATAGGAGAACAGGGATACCCATTTTCCCTACTCGCGGGATGTCCAAACTAGCCAGGTCTAAAAATGTATCTAAATTATTAATATAAAGGGTAAAAAGTAATGGCGCCAAAATACATCCCTATTGAACACCTCTGCCACATTTAAAGTGCCTTGTGCATTTTCCTTCCTGGGTGACCCTAACTGTTGCTGAGAGATCCCTGTGTAAATCTGCCAGGAAATGAACTAGACATGAATCAATGCCCATATCTAGCAGGATAGCTCACAGTTTCGATCTGTTAACCAGATCGAAGGCCGAGGAGAGGTCCATAATGGCCAACTGTAAAATACCTGCTTTAGCTGTGGTATATTTACCTACTATTAAATGTAAATTAAGGCACTGATCCATTGTACTCCTACCTTGTCTAAAACCATGTCGAAGGTTAGATTAAACCTTTTTTTCGTTCACCCAGTCCGTGACCTTAGATAGGATCACTCTCCCTAGGATTTTCACATCGGAATCAATTAGAGATGTCGGTCTATAACACCGTGGATCCCCTCTCTGGCCCTTTTTAAAAACTGTCATAATCGTGGATAAAGACCATGATGTGGGGAATCCCAGGGAACTTGACACATTAGATACATTAGTCAGTATTTTGGCCCAAAATCTTTGATTAAGTTTATACAGATCAGCTGGAAAGGCATCTGGGCCAGGAGTTTTGTTACTAGACATCCATATTATCGGCCTTTCTACATCATCTTCATTAAAAACCACAGGAAGGGAGACCCTATAACCTCAAAACTTGCGGATGTGTCTGCAGTAACATTAATAATGCATAATCCACATTTGTAAAGTCCACAATCACCCGTAAGGGTCTCTAGGCGCTGGGGGCCGTCGGGAAGATTAAGTAAGCTATTGCCCAGAGTCACATGGGGCTGGGCTAATCTGCCACCGGTGCTGGAGATCGAACCGTGATCCCCAGATTCCGGAATCAGTTGCCCTAGCCGCAGCGCCACACCTCATTAGACCCATAAATTGCTTCAAAATGGGAAAGCCAGTGGGCTTCTGTAATATTACATTCTAGAGAGCCATTCTCTGTACCATAGAAAAAAAGGTTTATTAACAATGGCCCAGAATCTAGAACTGTCCTTAAGAACCTCGGCTGTTAAAAGGGCATTCCAAGCCTCCTCTTTAATCTCGTTTTTCTATGTGCAGACACCAATCTTATACTGTTTCCTGAGCATAGCTATCTGTCCCTTATCTCGTGGAATGTTTTTCAAAGCAGGAACCAGGTTACGGTGGGCCCATGAGCAATTACTATCAAACCACCTTTCACCCATAGTTAATCTGGGTTTAGTTATCATTGTTGTTATACCTGGCACCTTGGCGTGAGTCTCCCTTCCACTTTTTGCTGATGTGCCTCCGATGTTTTGCTGGTTTTCCGATACTCAGGGCACTGCGCCACGGCTGACCCGTGCCGCAGTGCAAGTGCTCCCTACTGTAAATTGTACATGCGATTGGTATCCATGATTGGTTCATTGGATTTACTGTTAGTCCCTAGTAAAGTGCACTAGAGAGTGCCGGGGCTTGTAGATGCCAATACTGCTGGTGGGCCTGCAGCGCTGGTTGCGCCACCCACCGAAGCAGCCGTAAAGATATGTCTGGGAACTGCGACCGCAGAACCCGCGTGCGGTCTCGTACCGTCACGCTAGCTGGGCAAGTGCACCCATTTGCCAGCCCCCGAACCTTCCCTTGACTACATGTTGGTCACCCCTATGGTAGGCCTGCGGGCAGGGTGCGTTGTAGGTGTAAGGTAGGACAAGCCCTGATATGTGGGGCATGTCCTAGTAGTGACTTACAACCAAGACCGTATTTCACTATTGAAGGCTACCTGCTCCATTAGGCCAGACTGAGCTGCTGGAATTATTACACCCTATAATCCCAGCAGGCTCAAGGAGCATGGTAGCGCGTCGTGTTTAGTATGCCTGAACTCAGGATGATAAAATATTTCTTTTAGTAAAGTTTATTTTAGTATCCTGGGTTTGCAAATGCTACTTTTAGAAAGTTAGCATTTGCTTGCCTAACCATTTCAGCCCGCCTCTGCTGGTATGTGTATCTGACTGTCTGGGATGTGTGAGTGACAGGGCTGGGGGATGACAGGTGGTGAATGCGCAGATTACACCTTAGTGGGAGGTAGGAGTGGCTCTTGACTCGAACTGTAGCTGTGCTCTGCCACCACAATGCCGGCTCCACCCTCCTGGGGAGCGACTGATGACTCAGCCGGCCCCTGGCCCAGGAAGGGCGAAGCCCCCATCAACAAGGTACTCTGGCAGCCCCTGTCCGCACAATGCTGGCTCCACCTCCTGGGGGGCGTCTGATGCGCCTGCCCCTCACACTGAAAGCAGAAGCCGGAGTACACCCACCAGAGTACTCAAGGACTGAAAGTGGCTATGCAAAGGCCCCCCTGGCCTGCGAGAACAAAAGAAATGTCCTATAAAAGAAGGAGCCCTGCTCCTTGAAAATTAGATCCTGTTTGGGCTACAGAAGGAACTCTGCCCGACGAGAAGGACCGTGAAGGACAAGGAAGGGTGCTGACTCTTGCCTGTGTCTGGTGCCTTGCTGCCGAAGGAGAGGAAGAAGGTAAGACTGCGAGAAGACTTTTGCTTTACTTTGTGCCAAACTCTGCTAAAAGATCTCCAAGGGCTTGCAACTGAACTTGCCCCCTGACCAGCGCCCCAGGACCAGTGGGCGCTACACCCTGAAGAAAGCGACTACGTGTGCTGCTTATCGCTGCAGTACCGACGGAGGAATCTCCTCCAAGGCAACGACATCCACCTGACCACCGTGACCGGGGCCCAACGCAACAGCGAAAGCAAAGTGAGGACCAGCCGCCGCTGGCCCGAACACCGTGACCGCAACTGCGCCGGGAGCCCGAGAGCAAAGCGAAGGAGGACCCGTCCGGTCCGAGCTCTCGAGTTGACTGCGCAACGAGCAGCCAATCCACTTGCAAAGACGGACAGTTGCCCTGTGAGAATCCACTAGGTCGGTATCTTGCCCGACAGCTCAGCTGTGAGCGCACAGCTGCACCGGCACTTGGCTGGGTACGTCCTGCACTTGGGGACCGTACTGCCACCTGCCGCCATCACACAGCCGCCACCTCCAGGGTCGGAGCGGACGACGAGGAGAGGACCCTGCCGCCACAGAACGCCGCTGCCCCGGATGACCCGTGAACTGCTCGGCTGAGAGCCGCAACGAACAGCGACCCCGGGAAGGCAACGCGACGTGGGACAGATCCCCTGGAAGCCGCCTGCTCCACAAGAACTTTGTTGACACCGGCCTGAGGGCCCCAAGAGAACGCTTATTGCTAGAAAGAACTGTGGCAACTTGAACTAAGTAACTTGAAACCGATACCTTAAAGTGCGTTGACTGTATTCACAAGCCTGCTTAAAAACCTATATAAAGATATATATTTTTACAGAATACAGTCTGGTCTCGTTGTGTGGTGGGTTGGTTGTGAAGGTGTAATATTGCAAGTGTTTAACCCTATGTGCCCCAAAGATTAGCCTACGACTGCTTAAGCCACACTACCTAGAGGGTAAGCAGAGGTTGTCTGGAAGGTAACCCTCAGCCCTGACGAGGAAGAGAGAGTCCCTGCTTGTCGCTAGTGTTGCACTGCGCCAACTAGAGACTCCCCCTTCCTACAATTGTCAGATCAGATGCTACCTGACCACAAATGCCTTCAAAGGCTCTAAGAACCTTTCCCCTTTAGATGGTATTATCAAGACATATTGCAATATTATCTTTAGCCTTCACACAAAGGTCTGTGAAAAAGAGGTCTGGAATTACCTTGGCCCATTTAAGCCTCCGCCCCATATCACTTGTTTTCACACTATTAGCTCCCCCTATCTTTACCAGATTCCTCAAAAGACCACATTCTTTTTCTAGCACAAGTATAACCGGGTTATGATCACAAAAAGGCGACCATATTCCATTATAAAACAGTACCTGAGATAGCATGGTGGGGAAGATAAATATCTATAACAGCCTCCCGCTCCTGCACTTTGAAAGTGGGGATCCAGTCTGTGGGATCACTAAAACTTAGTTCAAAAAGATCTACCCCAACCAAAAGCTCCTCCAAGACTTCCCCCTGTTCTGAATGCTCAAAGTGGGGAGTCGAGGAATAGACTGGGCCTAAATGATCATCAACCTGACAGTTCAGGTCGCACACATGAATATTAAAATCGCCCATAAGTACAATAGAATATAAAGTGTTTTGCTTCATCCTATAATCTTCTTTGAAATATTTCAAGTGACATAAATGTTGGTTTAAAAAGCAGCTCTTTCCAGAGTTATACAAATTAACAAATAACATTTTAGGGTAGGTTAGGGGTTATAAGTTCTATTGCAAGGCAATTATGAGACCCAACCTCCATCCTCCTTTGGGTCCCTTTTGATTTGAACAAAAATAGCATTAGGAGGCCCCCCCTTTGCTCTACCTGCCAGAGCGAGACATGCTGGAGAACAGTATGATTTAATCCCATCCACCCAGAAATGATCAGCCTTTTCCCAGGTCTCCTGTAAACTAGTTATGCAATAGTTTTTTAGAAAACCCAGCCTCCTGGGGTAATATTTCTTACTTCTAAGGCCAGCTCTGTTCCAACTACTAATCTTACAATTGGGGGCTACATCTACATCTATTACCTGACCACTATGGATGTCCCTGGGAAAGCTCTTTTGAGGCCCAGCCGTCTCCAGTCAATCATTCACATCTAGTTGGGACAGTGGGAGAAATCTATTTTTTAGAGCTAAGCCACCTCATTCTTCGTTCCACACAGTGGCAGGGTTAATGATTGTGGGGCTATTGCTGGTCTCCAACTGGGCCTATCGGAGCAGTTCACTAGCTCATCATTTAAAGAGGGAAGTTTACCGCCCTGGTTATACATCATTGGGTGGGGCCCTCTTGGGGATCTGCCAAGTACCTGTGTTCCTCTTACTGGTGGGTAAAAGAAGCCCAGGGGCAAAGCCCTGATGCCCCCTTTCCCTTCCAAAGAGCTGTCAACAAACAGCCGGCCAGCTATATCCCTTTTATCACAGTTAGCGAAGATACAATCGCCGCCAACCTGTTTGGGACAATTGCCAACCCACCCCACATGTCTAGCCATAATAACATGAGGTAAGAACTTAGAATTGCCAATACAGTGCTGATCACACCAGTATTTGGTTTTTCATAACAGATCCAGGGTAGATTCACAGCAGCGCTCTTTAAGTGGGGGCAACCTAAGTACAGCTACCAGGGGAGTGGCTTCTGGAGGAAGGGTAAATCTACAACTATTCAATCTAATATTCACCTCTTGAGTTCCTTGGTTTCCACTAGCCGCCAAAATCATTCTATTAGACAAAGAGCTTAAGAGTCTCTCGACCCGACGGGAGGTGCCCCCCCTGCTTGTCTTTCTGAAATTACATCTATATTATTTAAAAGGCTAGACTTTAACCTATCCCTTGATTGTGATTGACTACTGGGGCAATCCTCTCTAGTATAGGAATTAGGCTGTGTTTGCACCTGGGGCATTGTGATTGTATTAGAAGCCTCACATGGAATTTTCGTGTTCTTTAAAAATGTTTCAAGGCTCTCACATTTCCTCCAAATACCCTCAACACAAGTGTTCAATGTGTTGGACAGGCATGATATAATCATGCATGGTCCATTTGATTGACTTTTTCTTATTTGAATTACACATTCGGGAGCAAGAACTCTGCCGCTTTTAGAGTCTGGTTTAATCAATTTTAACTTTATTGTGCCTGTTAATGGATCATTGTCAATTTCTAATTGCGACATCACCTCTAGACCTAGAAACAGTGCCTAGGCATCAAGACAAACCAATATATAGTTGTTAGACTCAGCGGTCTCTAGTTGGCAGAGGTATACACTTCTGACAAATAGGGACTCACCTCCTCTAGTCAGGGCAAGGGGATCACACACTTAGATAACCCCTGCTCACCCCCTCGGTAGCTTGGCAAAGCAGATAGGCTTAACTCAGAGGCAGTGCGTTAAGCATTTATGACCACATACAGCAATAAAGTGAAGACACTACAAATGGACACGACACAGTAGCATTATAAAAATACGAATGTTTATATAAGGCTTAGCACAAGACCAAATAACGATAAAAATATACCACAATCTTAATAAATACTCTTGGAAGGAAAAATAATAGTTCAAGCGTAGTTTCTTTTTAGCACAAAGTCTTTAGTAACAAAAGCAACTCTTCTTCCTTAGATCACAGTTCTTGGCAACAATGTAACCCAGGGGGGGAGGAGCCAAGATGGCGACCTGAACGGACGTGTGGTCGCTCGGCTCCGCCGGCTCTGGAGACCCACGCTACATCCTGACTCCTATCCTGGGGTTTCCCTCGCCCGGAATATGCGGGACACGGAGCCGATCCTGACGGTGTCCCTCTGATTTCTCCGCCCGCCCGGAGTCGTGAGCTCTGGGCGGCTCGTCTCTGCCCCGGGTCACCGCCCGCTCATCGGCGCCTGCCGGACCTCGCATGCCCCGAGGCGGACAGTCTGCTGCGGCGCCTGGCTACCATACGGGCGCGCTTTCACCCATCTGCTGCTTGCCATACCCGCGTCCTCAGCCCTGCCGAGATCCAGCGGAGCAGCGCCGGCACGGATACTTGAGGGCTCACGAGGTTCCCTTTGTTCGTGGCCGCCATGTTGTCGGTCGGACTTCTCCGTTGCTGTGCAGGCTGCCGGTGAACTCCTCACGGCCCTATTTGCCTGCCTCACTACCGGCTGTCCTCTGCTCCCGTGACACACCGGAGGGGGTACAGTTTGTTGCAGGGGCAATATCTACCTCCCATCGGGGCCCGTGGCCCCCGTGTCTCCCCCTCCTGGTGCCCTGTGGACGGCTGGCAAGATGGCGATGCCTGCTCACCAGCGCTGCGGAGATGGCGCAGTGCCCTCCTCCAGGGGAGGTGAGTGCATCCCTGCGCAGGGGACCGGAGTTGACTCTTCCTCCATGAATAGAGGACTACGTGAAACACAGCCGGACTACACCCTCAGGGACGTGATGAATATCCTGGGTGAAGTACGATTGGAAATGCGGCGCTTCTATAAGGTACTGGCTGAGACTCTGGATGCCTGTATTACTGCTGAGAGCCGAATGCAGGGGGCCCATCCCCGACAAGAGCCGGGACTGACTATGTTGCAGCTTGTCAGCCCACCACTATCTCCTGGAGACACTGTATCGATCGAGAGAACCATTGCTGGGACTTTTGAAGATTTGTTGCCGCTAGTCGACTCTGCTGCTGCTACAATGTCTCCCCTTTGCTCTTCAATCAACTGTCTGCCTCGTGCACCAGTCTCGCTTAGCTGTTCATTGCTAGCCTGTTCTCCTGCCCTGTCCCCTGCTCCTTCTTGGAACGATTTTATTTCATCCTTCAGTGACTTTTGTCGCCAGTATGTCTTGGAAGGGCATTTTCCTATGGGACTATTGTTTGCGAGGGACGGGCTATGCTTCCTCTGCGGTGATGCACCTCCCCCATCCTTGAGGCGGCCATGTTTCTTTGTCGACGCAGACTGTATCGTATTACCAAGTTGGTTGGGTGATGGACTGTATCCTAGATCGGGCCAGGGTTAGGCGATATCCTAGTTGCATCAATATAGTGGCGGGTGGAGGCGGGGAGAGACTTGGGTTGTGTATGTGACACGGTGTACTATTTTCTGACTCTCTCCAATGGCAGGATCTTTGGTGAAGTTCTCCGTTAATTGATATTGGGGCGCAGACTGTTAATGTGCCGGCGGTGTCCGAGCGTGTACGAAGTGTACCTCCTCCTCCAATGTTCTTTCATGGGAGTCCAGGGATAGGCTTTTTCCTTGCTCCCTCCATCACTGGAGACTTTTTCCTTTCCTTTCCCTTCTTTCCTTTCGCCACTTCTCTTCTCTTTCTAAATTTCGGGTTTTTGGGGCGACAGACACTCTGCTGGGGGGGGGGCAGGCCGTAGCCTCTGCATGTGTGTAGGGTGGGGGGTTACATTTAGTTTTAGTTTCTTTTCTATGGTGCCTACGTATGACCTTCTTTTATGATTTCTTCTTTTTTCTGTCCTGAGTCTGAGATAGGGTTTAGGGGGTGCGGGTAGTACTATGTGCGGTTCGTGTATGCTAGCCGACTCTCCTGATGTTATGTATTGAACTGCCGATTTGATGAGGGGTTCCTTATTACTGTTGTTACTTTTTGGTGCTGCCTGCCCATGTGGTGAAGTAAATGTACGGACTCAGTACTCCTTGGTTCTATTCTTCACTGATTTATCTCTACACTAAAAATCTTAAAATCCAAACCTCACTGCTCCTTCCCCTGGCGACTGGGTTCTGCTAAGTGTAACTGCTGTTAATTGACGCTATATTGCCTGCTGGCGCTGGGGGACCGTATGGTTTGTCTCTGTGCATAACAGTATTGTGGCCGGCCTGACGGTTGTAGGCCCGTATTTGTACCATCCTTACTGCACAATAAAGGTTTTCAAAAATTTAAAAAAAAAAAAAACAATGTAACCCACACGGGAGTTACACGACGTCGAGGCAAAGTTAATCCAAAGGTTCGGCGTCGACCGCGAGGAGCGCTACGTCGAGCCTGGAGTCACACGGACCCCCCACAACACAGTACCTTGGAAAAGTGAAGCACACGATGATCAGCGGCGTCGAGATGTCCGGCGTCGCGTCTTCGGCGTCGATCAGGCCTCGGAGTCGGGGCGACCTGCAACGGCGTCGACAGATGTCATGCAGGAGCAGCGCTCACGAGGAGAAGCAGGCTACGGCGTCGTCGTCGATGTCGATGATGAGGTTGCAAGAGTGAGCAGCGCTCACGGCGTCGAGAGGGCTCGGGGTCGAGGCGTCGGCAGCGGCTTCGCTACTAGCGCCGATCGGGCCCAGCGGCCGGCGTCGAAGATGTGGGACACGGGAGCTGCACTCACGATCTCGAGCTGGATTCGGCGGCGTCCGTCGGCGTCGGGATTGCTGGATTTCTTCAGAGGTGCTGGACTTTCAGGTTCCAGCAACAAGCACTTTTAGAAAATGGTGAAGTCCTTTAGCCCTGTGACTTCAACAGGAGGCTGGCACTCTTCCAGCCCTTGGAGATTTCCTTGGCAAAGTTCGAGAGTACACACTCAGTTCCTCTCTCCTGGTTCCTTGGCAAAAATAAAGAAGTGACTGCAGGATTCCCCCCAGCAAACAGCACTCTGGCAGAAGGGGTAGGCAAGTCCTTGGATCAGCAGGCTTCTTGTCCTTGGTTCAGGTTTCCTTGTCAGAATTGATCTAAAGTCATGGTTCAGGGGTCCTTCTCTTATACCCCTTTTTGGCTTTGATCCCTTTGTCCATGCAGGGGAACTCCCCCTCAACCCGGGTCTGTTGTGGGTGTAGCCAGGCAGAGACACCCGGCCTATTCACGGTGCAGGGCTGGGTCCTCAGACGCCCAGCAGGAGGTGGAGCCAGTATCGTCACTGTCAGGAGCAGAGCTGTCCGTCGCTCGGCAGGAGGTGGAGCCAGCATTGTATCGGGCAGGGCCGGCTATCAGGAGCTACTCTTCCCCTACTCTCAATGCAGATGTACCACTCACCCCACACTGACTTATTCAGAACTCTGGAGCCACCCAGCCCCTGTCACACACACACCAAACCAGCAGAAACCAGAAATAGTTAGACAAGAAAATAGTCACTTTCTAAAAGTGCTATTTTCAAACCCAGAGTCCAAAAACCATCCACCCAAATGGATGCGTTATTAAACCCTGAGTTCAGGGATACTAAACTCGACATTGTGCCATGCTCCCCGAGCCCGCTAGGATTATACCATTAATAACCCTGGCAGCCCATTCTAACTAATGGAGAGCAGGCAACCTTACAATAGTGAAGAACGAATATGGCTGTAATTCACTATTAGGACATGCCAACTTCGTCAGGCTCGTCCTACCTTAGGCTTACAATGCACCCTGCCCTCGGGCCTACCATAGGGGTGACTAACATGAAGTTAAGGGAAGGTTTGGGGACTGGCAAGTAGGTGTACTCGCACAGTCCGCGTGACAGTACCAGACTGCACGTAGGTCTAGCAATGGCAGACCTTTAGACATACTTTTACTAGGCCCCTCTTGTGGGTGGCACAACACGTGCTGCAAGCCCACTAGCAGCATTTGTAGTTACAAGCCCTGGCACTCCTCGTGCACTAGACTAGGGACTGACAGTAAACCAAATAAACCAAACATGGAATTCAATCAATATAGTAATTTTAACACGGGGAGCACTTGCACCGCGGCACTGATCAGCAGTGGCACAGTGCCCAGAGCGATATACCAGCAAAAACATAGTAAACAGAGGAGGCAAACAGAAAAAATGGAGGAGAGACTCAGGCCAATGATGTCAGGTCTAACACGTGTCCCCTCCAGCTGAAATGTGGGGAGAACTACTCTTGACCTAGGAAGTCCTCATCACTAAGGCAGAAAAATCGGGACAGACCATAAGCATTGGCGTGATCTGTACCGGGCGGTGTTCCACCGTGAAGTCCATCCCCTGTAGGGAACGTACCACCTCAACAGTCTGAACCCGGAAGTGAGTCCCAAACAAGTAGGGTCTTAGCTTCTTCAGCGCCCAGACCACAGCAAATGCTTCTCGCTCTATCGCACTCCACCTCTGTTCCCTGGAAAGTAACCTCCTACTGATGAAGGCTACGGGTAAGTCTCGGCCCTCTTCACTCACCTGAGTTAGAACAGCCCCCACGCCATGCTCTGAAGCGTCCGTCTGGACAACAAATACTTTAGAAGAGTCGGGTGCCTGGAGTATGGGTGCTGTACACATTGCAGTTTTCAGGGTGTCAAAGGCTGTCTGACAGGCGTCAGTCCAAATCACATTTCGCGGCTGCTTCCTGGAAGTCAGCGAAGTCAAGGGGTGCACAATGTTACCATAATCCTTGACGAACCTCCTGTAGTAACCCGTGAGTCCTAAGAAGGCTCTCACCTGAGTTTGGGTTTTGGGCGGTGCCCAGGCCAGGATGGTATCTATCTTGGGTTGCAGGGGGGCCACTCTGCCGCTCCCTACTTGGTGCCCCAAGTACACCACTGAACCCTGCCCAATCTGGCACTTACTGGCTTTGATTGTGAGGCTTGCTCTGTGCAGGGCCAACAACACTTCCTGGAGGTGGCGCAAGTGTTCCTCCCAGCTGGCGCTGAACACTGCAATGTCGTCCAGGTAGGCAGCACTGAAATCCTGCAGTCCAGCCAAGACCTGGTTGACCAACCTCTGGAAGGTGGCAGGGGCATTCTTCATCCCAAAGGGCATAACCCGGAACTGGTAGAGCCCATCTGGTGTGGAGAATGCTTACCTCTCCTTTGCCCCATCAGTTAAGGCGATCTGCCAGTACCCAGAAGTTAGATCAAACGTACTGAGGTACCGGGCAGCCCCTAACCGATCTATGAGCTCATCAGCTCTGGGGATGGGGTGCGCGTCAGTCTTGGTGACTGAATTGAGTCCTCAGTAATCCACACAGAACCGAAGTTCTGGTGAAGCACCAGGCGCCACAGCCTTCGGGACCAAGACCACTGGGCTGGCCCAAGGACTGCTAGAGGACTCAACCACCCCTAAGGCAAACATTTTGGAGACCTCCTCCTTAATGTATGCTCTGACCTTGTCAGTCACCCTCTAGGCCTTATGCTTCACAGGAGTGCTGTCCCCAGTGTCCACGTCATGGACACACCAATGAGTGACACCAGGAATCAAGGAGAACAGATCAGGGAATTGTCCCAACAGTTGGCGACAATCTTGCTGCTGCTCAGGGGTCAGTGTGTCGGAGAGGACAACACCATCCACTGACCTGTCTTGCTCTTTTGCATACAGGAGGTCAGGAAGAGGCTCGCTCTCCTCCTCCATTCCAGCATCTGTAGCTAGGAGCATGCCCACTTCGGACCTTTCTAAGTGGGGCTTTAACCGGTTGACATGCAGGACCCTCAAGGGGTTCCTGGGAGATTTCAAGTCCACCAAATAGGTGACATCGCTCTTCTTCTCCACAACCTTAAACGGTCCAGTCCACCTGTCCTTGAGCGCACAAGGTTCCACAGGTGACATGACCCAAACCTTCTGACCAGGCTGAAGTTCGACCAGAGTGGCATTCCGGTCGTACCACCGCTTCATCTCTTCCTGGCTGGCCTCCAGATTTGCCTGAGCAAGATCTCTGAAGCGCCGAGTCTGGTTCCTAAGGGCCAGCATGTAACTGTATACATCCTGGGGAGGTTTCCTGGGACATTGCTCCCAGCCTTCTTTGACCAGACTCAAAGGTCCTCTTACCGGGTGACCATACAAGAGCTCAAAGGGGCTGAACCCTAGAGACTTCTGCGGCACCTCTCGGTAAGAAAACAGCAGGCATGGCAAGAGGACGTCCCATTTACGCCTCATTGGTTCTTCAAGACCCATGATCATGCCTTTAAGGGTCCGGTTGAATCTCTCAACCAGCCCAATACCTGGAGGGTGGTAAGGAGTGGTGAACTTGTAGGTTACCCCACACTCCTTTCACAGAGACTTCATATAATTGGAAATGAAGCTGGTGCCCCGGTCTGACACCACCTCTCTGGGGAACCCCATGCGGGAGAAAACACCCATCAGCGCCCGTTCCACTACGGGGGCTGTCACTGTTCGGAGAGGGATGGCTTCCGGGTACCGTGTGGCATGGTCCACCAAGACCAGGATGAACCTGTTGCCCAGGGCTGTCTTGGGGTCCAGGGGCCCAACAATGTAAATCCCCACCCGGTCAAAGGGGGTACTGACAACTGGAAAAGGTTGGAGGGGAGCCTTCTGCTTCCTTCCGCTTTTCCCACTTGCCTGGCAAGTGTGACAGGTTTTACAATGAATATCTGTATCCCTTCTCATCTGAGGCCAATAAAAATGGTTGACAAGCCTGTCATAGGTCATGTCCTGCCCCAGATGTCCAGCTAACGGAACATCATGAGCCAAACCCAGTAGGGAGGCTCTGAAGCGCTGGGGTACCACCAGCACACGGGCTGACCCAGGCTCAGCAGCCTTAGGCTCGCTATACAGGAGGTCATTCTCCCAGTAGACAAAATGTGATCCTGACTGATTACCTGCGGTTTGGGCTGAGGCCTGCTGCCTCATACCCACAAGAGATGGGCACACTTTCTGTTCTGCACAAAATTCTTCCCTGGAGGGACCACCATCCTGCTGCCAGTGGGTCAGCTCGGGCAGGTCTCCCAGTTCAGCAACTTGTTCCCCTGTGGGCTCCAGGGCATCCCCCTCGGGGTCTACCTCCTCCTGGACCACGGGAACAGTGGGGGGCGGTTTCCCGTGCCTCCTGCCTCTTCTCTTCACAGCTGGGTCCTGGGCCATACTTTCAGGCTCTGGGACCCCATCAACACCCTTACTTGCTGTCATCGATCGAGTGGTCGCACACACCCACTCTGGCACACCCAACATTTTCAAATGTGTTGCTCGCGCCACCTTAGCCCAAGGGGAGTCTTCCAAATCATTGCCCAAGAGACAATCAACAGGCATGGCGGGCCTCACAGCAACTTGAAGAGTACCTGAAACTCCCCCCCATTCAAAGGAAACCTGAGCTACGTCACACTCTTTCTGGGAGTTGTCGGCAGCTATCACAGGGTAGAATGCGTGGGGAACTACCTGCTCTCTGAACACCAAGTGACACTTGACAGCTGTCACACTCGCTCCGGTGTCTCTGAGAGCTTCCACTCTATGGCCATTAATGGTCACCCACTGCCTATAGTTTTTAGTGTTACTAGGCAGGGGGGGGGGGTGGAGGGACCATTTCCATGTCTCCTAGCGAGACCAGGGACATCTCTGCGGGACCCCTCCCACCAGGGGCAACCATCTCCTCCCCTCCCAGGGCTACACTCGCCAACTGACGGGGGGTGCACGTAGTGGTGCATTCGAGTCCCTCATGGGACACTGGGGATCATAAAAACGATGTCCCACCTGCTTACAGACATAGCAGGTCATTGGGCCCCTATGAACAGGTTTACCTGTCGGGCCCCTGACTTCTTCACAGGGGGAGGCTGGGAACCCTTCCCTTGGTTCCCTTGGGGATTACTTTGGGGCCCTTTCTGGGACTCCTTCTGTTTACCCTTGTCCCCCCCACTCTTCTGCTGGGGACCCTGCCCACCTTTGGCTGAGTCTCCCACTGGACCCTTGTGGACCCTGGTACTGACCCAGCGGTCCGCCTCCTCAGCAGTTTTCTAGGTTTAGATATCTTGCTATCAATAAGGTGCTGGCGCAGCTCTGGACAACAGTTATTCGACAAGTGCTCCCAAGCAAACAAATCATAAAGAGCTTCATAACTTTTCACTTTGCTGCCCTTTACCCAACCATCCATGGCTCTGCAAAAAATTACACATATTCAACCCACGTCGTACCAGGCAATTTCTTGCATTCTCTAAAGGCTTGTCTGTACCTTTCTGGGGTTAGGCCATACCTCAACATTAAAGCATCTTTCATATGAGCATACGACATCCTATCCTCCACAGGAATATCTAACAGGGTATCTCTCCCCTCATTCACAAAGGGACCCCACAACCCCGCTCCCCAATCTTTCTCAGGGACCCGGTGGGCCAACAATGCTAACTCATACGCTTTAAACCATTGGCCAATATCTTCATTCTTATGATAATCTTTGATCACATCTTTGGGAAAATAAAACCTACTTTCTGCAGGCACAGATGGGATGCTGCCACCAGAGGGATTCAACTCTAAACCCTTCGCTTTGAGCTCCATCTCCCTCGCCATTTTCTCACGTTCGAAAGCTAACTTTTCTCTTTCGAACTCCAATCTTTTGATCTCCATATCAGCTTCTCTCCTGCTTCTTGCATTCTCTATCTCCAACTGCCCATCTATCTTAAGTTTGGCCATCTCTAGGTTGTATGCCCGTTCCTTCGCCCTTTCTTCTCTCTCTTCAGAAGAAAGACCTTTGGAGGAAACACTGCTACCGGGAGGGGACACGGGCCCATTCACTGGCACCTCCTCCTCCCCTTCCACTGGCGGTACCACCACCGCATCAGCGGGATCTCTGGCCGCTAACCAGGCCTCCAAAGATTTGAGAACTTCCCCTTTGTTTTTGCAACCTTTGGTAGGAACTTTCAACTGCTTGCAATATTAGTCCAATTGCTTTCTGCTGTAATCTTCGATCTTACTTCTATCAAATTCCTCCACAACAACAGGGGTAGTGCTTCCGGCATGACTCATGGTCAAAACTGGCAGTGTTCGAACAAGCTTCAGAAAAGCGGAGAACAAAAATAGACTATCCTATCCAAAAAATAGATTGTGGCTGCGCTATGGTCTGCTTTCACTATGTAGTGCACACTAATCACTGCACATGGGTCATAAACGCAAAGTTCAAATCCTCACCGCTGACCCACCAATGTTAGACTCGGCGGTCTCTAGTTGGCAGACGTATACACTTCTGACAAATAGGGTATCACCTCCTCTAGTCAGGGCAAGGGGATCACACACTTAGATAACCCCTGCTCACCCCCTCAGTAGCTTGGCAAAGCAGATAGGCTTATCTCAGAGGCAGTGCGTTAAGCATTTATGACCACATACAGCAATAAAGTGAAGACACTACAAATGGACACGACACAGTAGTATTATAAAAATACGAAGGTTTATATAAGGCTTAGCACAAAACCAAATAACGACAAAAATATACCACAATCTTAATAAATACTCTTGGAAGGAAAAATAATAGTTCAAGCGTAGTTTCTTCTTAGCACAAAGTCTTTAGTAACAAAAGCAACTCTTCTTCCTTAGATCACAGTTCTTGGCAACAGTGTAACCCACACGGGAGTTACATGACGTCGAGGCAAAGTTAATCCAAAGGTTCGGCGTCGACCGCGAGGAGCGCTACGTCGAGCCCGGAGTCACACGGACCCCCCACAACACAGTACCTTGGATAAGCGACGCACACGATGATCAGCGGCGTCAAGATGTCCGGAGTCGCGTCTTTGGCGTCGATCAGGCCTCAGAGTCGGGGCAACCTGCAACAGCGTCAACAGATGTCATGCAGGAGCAGCGCTCACAAGGAGAAGCAGGCTACGGCGTCGTCGTCGATGTCGATGATGAGGTTGCAAGAGTGAGCAGCGCTCACGGCGTCGAGAGGGCTCGGGGTGGAGGCGTCGGAAGCGGCTTCGCTACTAGCGTCGGTCGGGCCCAGCGGCCGGCGTCGAAGATGCGGGACACGGGAGATGCACTCACGATATCGAGCTGGATTCGGCGGCGTCCGTCGGCGTCGGGATTGCTGGATTTCTTCAGAGGTGCTGGACTTTCAGGTTCCAGCAACAAGCACTTTTAGCAAATGGTGAAGTCCTTTAGCCCTGTGACTTCAACAGGAGGCTCAACAACATCCAGCCCTTGGAGATTTCCTTGGCAAAGTTCGAGAGTACACACTGAGTTCCTCTCTCCTGGTTCCTTGGCAAAAATAAAGAAGTGACTGCAGGATTCCCCCCAGCAAACAGCACTCTGGCAGAAGGGGTAGGCAAGTCCTTGGATCAGCAGGCTTCTTGTCCTTGGTTCAGGGTTCCTTGTCAGAATTGATCTAAAGTCTTGGTTCAGGGGTCCTTCTCTTATACCCCTTTTTGGCTTTGATCCCTTTGTCCATGCAGGGGAGCTCCCCCTCATCCCAGGTCTGTTGTGGGTGTAGCCAGGCAGAGGCACCTGGCCTATTCACGGTGCAGGGCTGGGTCCTCAGACGCCCAGCAGGGGGTGGAGCCAGTATCGTCACTGGCAGGAGCAGAGCTATCCGTCGCTCGGCAGGAGGTGGAGCCAGCATTGTATTGGGCAGGGCCGGCTATCAGGAGCTACTCTTCCCCTACTCTCAATGCAGATGTATCACTCACCCCACACTGACTCATTCAGAACTCTGGAGCCACCCAGCCCCTGTCACACACACACCAAACCAGCAGAAACCAGAAATAGTTAGACAAGAAAATAGTCACTTTCTAAAAGTGCTATTTTCAAACCCAGAGTCCAAAAACCATCCACCCAAATGGATGCGTTATTAAACACTGAGTACAGGGATACCAAGCTCGACATTGTGCCATGCTCCCCGAGCCCCCTAGGATTTTACCATTAATAACCCCGGCAGCCCATTCTAACTAATGGAGAGCAGGCAACCTTACAATAGTGAAGAACGAATATGGCTGTAATTCACTATTAGGACATGCCAACTTCGTCAGGCTCGTTCTACCTTACGCTTACAATGCACCCTGCCCTCGGGCCTACCATAGGGGTGACTAACATGAAGTTAAGGGAAGGTTTGGGGACTGGCAAGTAGGTGTACTCGTGCAGTCCGCGTGACAGTACCAGACTGCACGTAGGTCTAGCAATGGCAGACCTTTAGGCATACTTTTACTAGGCCGCTCGTGTGGGTGGCACAACACGTGCTGCAAGCCCACTAACAGCATTTGTATTTACAAGCCCTGGCACTCCTCGTGCACTCCTCGTGCACTAGACTAGGGACTGACAGTAAACCAAATAAGCCAAACATGGAATTCAATCAATATAGTAATTTTAACATAGGGAGCACTTGCACCGCGGCACTGATCAGCAGTGGCACAGTGCCCAGAGCGATATACCAGCAAAAACATCGTAAACAGAGGAGGCAAACAGAAAAAATGGAGGAGAGACTCAGGCCAATGATGTCAGGTCTAACAATAGTCAATTAAGATTGACCTGTTTCCTGACTTGTAAGTTGCACTGGCTGTTTTAGCTAAAATATTATGGCAATCATAGAAGCGCAAGCACTGAACCACATTATAGATGTCAAATTTTCCCCCCCAGTCTGGTATTTCTGTCCCAGGGTGGATCTGGCTCTGGGGCTCTAAAGCTCATTATTTGAACGGTATTACATTTTCTAGCATGCTTGTAACCAGTATAGGATGACATTTAACAACTACAATTAACATATGCCAGACACAATTACTGGTGCCTTGCCTAACTATCCAAACGTCTTATTTCAAATCTTCAATTACAGACATCTCATAATCATTATGGGATGGAGAGAAAAACACATTCAATATGTCTAACATTTCTCCTTCCATTGAAACCCCTGTCCGCCTATTATACAGGATTTTAAAGGGTGCCCTTGACACAGGCAGTTGTTGGACAGAGATCTGGAGCTTGATTAAGACCTGTGAGGAATTGGGTTACTGGTTGAGGGGGGTAAAATGCTACTTAATCAGCAATCACAATCTTTCTCAAGGAGAGGCACAATCAAACCCCAAATTAACCTAAGCTCAATCCTCTGGTAATTTGGCACACAGCAGTTAGGATTAACTCAAAGGCAATGTGGTAAGTATTTATGTACCAGTAAATAAGTAAAGAAAACACCACACAAAACGATCCTACACCAGTTTATAAAAATAGAGCAGGAATGTAATAAATAAAACAAGTCTAAAAGGACAAATATCCAATTGGTAGAACCCGAGTTATGGATTTTTAAAGAATAAACTGTAAAATAATGTCTAAAAGCATAGTGCGCCAAACAGGGATATCTTTTGCACTGGACTGGGTTAAAGTCAAAAGTTCAGGCTAACTGAGATGGAGTGCAGGTTGGATACAGTCCCAGATGAGTCCTGCTAAAGGTTTACTTCCTCAAGTTTTGGGCACAGATTCACGTTTGCATTGAAGAAAGTCACTGGGAGCAAGAAGAGCATCACTAGTGGTGGCCAGCGTGGCACCAGTTGTGGGCGGGCAAGCTGGAGCTTCGCGTTGGCAGTCCACTTGGGCAATAGATGATTGCTGTGTGCAGAGACTGTCAGTGTCTCACACTGAATTTCAGTGCAAGCAGCACAGTTCTGGTGCGAACGGCATATTCACGGTTGTGAAGAGACCAAAAGCTTGAATTTAAGAGCTCAAGAATCACATCAAGGGTCCAGGTCCTGAAAGGCACACCTTGGGGGTCTGGAATGCACTGAAGGCAGGTCCAGGAGCTGTTAGAAAGCCTTTTATGTCCAGAGGCTCAGTTCATGATGCCATCTGACTAGCCCTTTTAGTTACTCTGGGGTCCTGGGCTCAAAATGGGTTGCAGGTCCAGTTCTTCCTCCCCAGGAAAGAGAGCAGCAGGTCATCATAGCAAGGCAGCAGCTCTTTCAGATTAGCAATCCAGCATAGAGTGGTGGTCCTTTTAGCAGCACAGCAGTTATTTTTCCTGGCAGAGTATCAACAAGTGCAGGAGGGTATTGAAGTGATGGTGTCTGAGGTCCTTATTTCATACACAGTTGTGCCTGGAAGTGGGGAGAAACTTTGAGAGACATGCCTTTGAAGTGCACAAATACCCTTCCTTCCGTCCGATGGCCCCAGACTAACTACAGGGGGTATGAAGATTTTTGTGCGGAGGTAGGACACAGCCTATTCAAGTGTAAGTGAGGCTGAGCCCAGCCCCTTCCTCCAATCCTGCTTGGATGGCCCATCCAATTGCACCTAAAATCCCATTGTGTTTGGCTGTGTAGGAGGAATACACAAAGTCTAACTGCCAACTACACCCAGTCATGTGACCAGGGACAGACTACAGGCACCAAATGGCTAAGGTAAGAAAATGCCACATTTCTAAAAGGGGCATTTTCAGAATGGTCATCGATAGCCTGACTTCATCATAAGTTAGGATTTTAAATTGGGATTCCAGAGACACCAAACATGAACAAAGTATTTATTTTTCCCATTTGGAAATTAAATTACAATTATAAAATGTAATAGGGTGACTCAAATGTTAACCTATGGTACCAGTGGTGCACTGCAGCACTCATTGTGCCACTCAAGGCAGGGTGTATGGTATTTAAATGAAGGAAATCCAATAATTACTGTTGCACATGCCCTGACAATGAAAAGACACCAAAAGCCATTTCTTACTATGGCAAGGTTAGCTTCCCCATAGTAAAACACTGGATTATATTATAACCCCTCATTAGGATCATTTCAGGTTGGATGCAGCTAAACATGTTATTCATAGACTCGCTAAAATCCAAATAAATAGTGAAATCGAGTTTTTACTAGCTATGTTGGTAAACATACTTTTAGAAACATCACCTGTCATTTCTGCCAGTATTTAAGTGTCATTGAATTCGTATGGCTCTCCCATGGTGAGATGTGGATTGCCCATAGGCAGAGTACAGAGGCTTGGGTGTGGGGAGGTGGTGGCCTTTTCTTGACAGGATGGCATGGAGTGTGTGCCTAAGGACTAGATACACTTCAAGGATTCCTACTCTGCCACAAGTAAATGAACCTGTCACCAGGCCAACCTCCTTTGTCCCTTGGGCCAGCTTGCCCCAGAAGTGGTTTGTAGTGACTGCAGGGGAGAGCTTGCCCTTGCCCATAGCCATACTGTAGTGTAGTTCCTAGTTTCCCACTAGGCCCTGCGCATTGGAATAACATAAACAGTAGTATCGACGTGGAACTGCTTATATTCCAGGCCTCCACTGACTATGCTAAACTTAATTGGGTTGTGTTACCAACTAGCTCAGAGGTCACTGGAAACTTTCTTCTCTGCATAGGAAGTGATCAGCTTCCTTGGCACAGACAAGAAGGGATTCAGCTTTCCAACAACCGTGCAACATGACAACTTTGCTCCTCAGATCAAGAGTCGATCTCTAGGGTCGTGTGAAACAATAGACATAGATTTCACTCAGTCAGTCTAGTGCAGTTTACTTTCACAGTATGTAGAGAATAGAGAGACGGGCGTGTATCAATAAAGGGTTAACATTTATTGAACAGTCTTTCTTCTCATACAAGAGAAATGTATTGCCACAATTGCAATAACTGTTATTATAAAAAGTACGTACAGTAAGATAAGTATTGCGAAATAGAACTGTAAAAGCATTGATATGGTTTCTTAGCCATACAATGGTTTAAAAGTAATAAAACATATATACAGTCATATATACATTAGGCTAACATACTCAACTGGTGCTTCTAACTAAGCCTACCCCAGTGTGCCTGACCTAAGCCTAACACGTGAGAAGGGGAGTAAGTAAGTAGCTTAAGTTAAGTTGGTTTTGCCAAGGTTTGTTTCAAGAATTCTCGTCTAAGGGTTTAGTCAACACCATACCTCTGAATAGAATGATGGAGGATTGGTATCTCCTTCAGGGGTCTCTCTCGATATCCCAGTCACCTGCGAGGGTAAACTGGAAGCGCCGGGACTGGATTTCTCTGCACGAGAAAGGCAGCGGCTTCTCTCAGCGCGTCGAGGAAGGAGGGGTGACAGCGTCCGCGGGCAGCTGGGCTGGATGTCTTCGCAGAGGACGGCTGCACGGCTCCTCAAGCGTACTGCACCATAGGTCGCGCTGTAGCGGCGATAATGGTAATCAGTAGCTTCACCACCACAGGATAGCAGGCTGCAGCGACAGAGTGCTAGTTTTTACCAACACGGGGTCATGCAGGCAGCTGGCATCAGCAACATGTTCGCTCATTGCTTAAGGCAACGTTGGTAATATTTATACCTGACAGGTGCCGGGTTTGACGCAAGTTTGCTGGACATAAGACGTCAATTAAAGATGTCACTAGGAAGTGATAGTTATCAGTTGCTCATTAGAGTTCCATTACTAATCAAAACATAGCAAGCGGGGATTTCCAGGTTTGCTAAGTTTTTATCTTGTTGAAGAACTCGGAGTGTTATCTAGGAATATCAGATAGTGACTGCTGCTCTGTCATTGCACTAATTGGTCGCAAAGGAAGTAGCAGAGAGTCATGCTGGAATGTGGCTCTGTGGCTCTGCTCGTGTGAGGCCAGAGATGACTTTACAGAAAATCGCACTTGAACGGTTATGCCAATATAGGGAATAAATGGATTTATAGCCGAATAGGGGCATAAGGTCACAGTATCGATCAGGAACCTAGATAAGCACATGACACCCACTCCACGAATTCATGTCCATCAAAATTACTAAAACTAAGCAATTAGATGCATGTGTAACATGGTGTAACATAGCCCACCCCAAAATACATAAATGCATTCGAAATAGGCGTACTTGTAATACATGGAATTTAGGTACTGTACGTTTTTTTTTTTAAAAGCATAGTAATCATTCAAAAATTATTGCATATGAAATCAATGAACGATTATGCATAAAGAATTACACATGAAGTATCTCTGACAGAAGAAATGCGAGATAAATCATCACATAAAAATGCATTGTAATAATATGTGTGCTAGAGGCTGGTGTTATGTTGTTATGTCTCTAGATGTGTTTTTTAGAAATAGAAGTGTGAAGCTTCTGTTCTCTAAGAATAGTTTTTACGTTAAGCAAAGAATTGTTTCGTGCCAAAAGGAAAGGGTCAATATTAAAAAGATTGTCCAATTCAAAGAAAAAATCAGTTTACCAAAGCTCCTGGCAGTTTTATGTTGATCAAAACTGAAGGCCGAATTCAGAGTTCATGGGAACGCCGTGTGTCGGAAAGCTTTTCAAAAGTTATTGTTTCTCTGTGGGTGAGAACATCGTATCAGACAGGCTCGCAAAGAATTGGTCTACAAAATCAGGTGATAGTTCAACCAAATTAGATAGCGCTGAAACTTGGCAGGTGTGAGAATGATTGCTGTCATCGAAGACAGGACCAGCTCTGCTCACAGAACGTTGTACCTGGATGATGTTGCTTTTGTCACTCGCTCCACTGTTACCACTTGGCTGTAGCACAGGAGTCTCCACGAATGCCGTCATCAGGATTGGTAGCCGCTGGGGACAACACAATGCGTGAGCCGTTATTGGACTTAGCAAAGTATCGACGTCCATTGGTACTGCTGATGGAAGTGAAAGACAGATGTCCAACACGCATTCATCGCCGCAAAGCATACACCGTAGCACAGGTAAAATGCAATTTTGCCATATTGGTCTGAATGAAAGGAACCAGGTCATGTTTAGATCTCTCAGCCTGGCCAATCCGAGGACGTTAGTTATCCTGTCCCTGTAGCGCATTGCTAGGATTGTCTCTTCCATTCCCATGGGAGCTATGTCTGAGCCGAGGTTTGCCATAACGTAGCAGAAGGGTCAAAAATAGAATCCCTGCGATGAGTCCAAAAAATAGTGGAATACCACCAAAGATGGAGTGCACAAAATTAGGAAAGATTCCCAAAATTGCCTGGAAGGGTGTTAGCAGTCCCGTAAAGACTGTCTTAAATATGCCTGGGATGCTTGTAGCACTAGACATGTTAAGGAGTTGGTCGAGCATTTGTACGAAATGCACGGGGCAATTTGTTGATAAAAGGTCATGGACCTCAGTAGCCGTCCTTGCGACTAGAAGATCATACGTCTCTTTAGATGACGTTATAGGCACTGTTGTCTGTAAAAGCACAGATTTCATTTTGCTTAATGTATCAATTCGTATAGAATAGAGATTCAGACGAGGCCAGTGGGGAGTCACTATGTCTGGAGGCCCGCTCGGGAACAATGCTTGCATGCAACATTTGACCATGGACGTTACTTGTACTAGATAACTTTTTCCGGGCGCGAGGCCACAGCACCTGTGATCCGTTCTTAGAATGTAACTCCCGTTTGCGAGTTGCATAAAGAAGGGCTCTATCTGAGTTGCAGGTGTGACTAGCTGGTGGCATGAAAGGTTGTTTGAATTGCCATCACATGCTCCGTGTAAATTAATACCCTGACACAAAAGTATACCGCTTAGTGAGTGTTTACAGTTGTCACCACTAAGAAATACATTTTTGTCGCTGTCACTATAGCAAGAATGAGTGTATGGTAATTTCCATTCGGATTTAACATATCCCTTACCCAATTGTTCATACTGGCCAGCAGGTATGTATTCAAGGCATTTTTTAAAGCGGAAAGTTGTTATCGGAATTGTGATAATTCCGTGTATTATCCATTCAATGACAGGGCTCTCTGACATTGTCAATGATAATCTCTCGAGTTTCTCGATGCTCAAGATTGTATAGTCTGCTCCTTTCTGTGCCAAACTGTTATCAGTAAGGTTAAAAATGGAAAATAATGACGTTGTGTTTATCAGACGCCAAGGCACATAGCCTGAACGAAGATTTTGCAGCGTCCAGCCTAGTTCTATAATAGAGCGTAATTGAGACTGGCCATGTTGTAACATTAGCAAATCTCTGTCTATCACATCAAAGGCAGAGGATACAATATTGTCCAAAGAATATATTCTGGAAGACAGAGTCATTAACCCATTGTCTACCACAGAAAGTGATTTTTCCAAATTAATACGATCAATTTCTCGTATCTTTTCAGCAGTTTCAATTTGCTTTACTTTCCAAGCCTCGTTGTAAGCAGCATAGATGCTGGTCGCTATGAAACGCTTTTGACGCTGTTTGCGTGGTCCAAGAATGAAGTCGCGCAAATCAGCACCATCTTTTAATAAAGACAAGTGTTGCTTAATTTCAGCCAGTGTGGATGTAGTTAGCCATTCTAGGCAGAGTTTCCCTACACTGTATGTGGTTATAATTCCTGGATGTTGTCTCTGGGAATATCTAGAGTCTAATCTGGTCATTTTTAAACCCTGTGTTTTATTCAGGAATCTATTTTGACAGCTATTTGTGTCTGTAGGCCAGATTAACCACTTTTTCCAATCAGGATGTGTTCTGTTGAAATGTAAAATTTGTGACACGTCTAACTCAATATCAGCTGTTGCATTTTCAGGTATTGGCTTTGGTATAGACGGTGTTTTCAGGTCTTTGTTCTTGGCTAGGCCAAGACAAGATGTTTGGTGTACAGTGTCATTTAAAAATAACATTTGTTCTGGTATCATGCAGGTTCTAAACAGTGCTTCTATGCCTTGCACCTGCCAATCTTTTGTACCCCAAATTGATTTCGTTTCAATATTATTTTTCCAATAATCAAAACCAAATGTCATCATTTTGTCATAAAATGCTTCTGAATATATCAATTTAGAATTTGTCAGCATTGTTTTCATGCCTGTTTTATCTAACAGTTTATAATAAAACGTTTCTGCATCACTGGTGTTAAACCCTGAAAAATATTTGAATTTCTCAAAGAATGCTTTAGAACTGCTTTTAGGTGGTGTAGAACAATGTTCCCATTGATTATACATAAAAACATTTCTAGGCTGTGCAGATTTATGCAAGTAATGATCCCCATAGTGGGTGTAACAGAATAACTGCTCATAACTAGATGAACCTTGTAAATAATCATGATCTGTGAATCTAGCTGACATTACTAAATCAGACATCATGTCATTAATACTGTTAAAGTCCCAATCATCAGAGAATGTACTAGGTGTCACAAAGTCACTTAAGGAAACCTTTAGTTGATGAGGATACTTCAGGATTTCGACCGGACCATATATCTCATAGTCTGTTTTCTCCCATACTACCCCACCAGGTATTGGAATTGCTGTGACATTTACTGTTGACAGTTCTCTTTTCTTCACGTGGGATGATCTGTGTGGTTTCAGGACTAGGTTGATGTTCTGACTTGCTGTGTCCATTGTAATATATTTTCCTTCAATGAATTTTCCCAAACACAGTACCATGATGAGCCAAAGTAGGAGGAAAAATACACCTAGACCGAACCAGAACTCTAGCCAAGGGGAAACAAGGTAGATTTCCTTCAGTTGATGAAAGAGTTTCGTTGCTTTTTCTTTAAAAGACTTTTTTGTTTCTGGCATCACTTCGGGGTCATTTAAATCTTCAGAGAAGTTGTCGAAGTTGATGAAATAACCAGAGGCAGTTCTGTCAATTGATGGGATTGTTCTTTCAATCTGTCTCTCGTAGGCACTTTCTGATGCCACATCATTGTAGACTGGTGTTGTTTCTTGACGAACTGTTTCAATCTGTGTTTCAAGAGGCACGAGTTCCATGGCATTATTGCATAGTCCTTCATTGTGCACTGCAGGCTGATCGAATGTGATTAGTCTTTCAGTTTGAACCTCTTGGATTGTTGCAGGTTTGGGTATTCTGTTGTTTCTTGGGAGTCCACTGGGCCTACTGTTGATTATAGGCCACATGCTTGTGGTTTTACCAGATCGATGGACACGACTCTGTTCTCCTTTTTACCAGCAAGGGGCGGTAGCACAACTGATCTTGTTCCGGTGACTGCTAAGACAGGTACTGCTTTTCTGTAAGAAGGCCCAAATTCCTTCTTAACCGCGATCTTTTCTCTGACTAGATCCCCAATCTTTGGAATCCAGACAGGCCTTGCTGGGGCTGTTGCGGGTGGTGCCTCGTCAGTGGTATTTGGCTGTTGCTTTAACTTTATGTTGCTTAATGATTTTCTTGTTTCATTCAGTTCCTGTAAAACAGCCAAACGGTCTTTTACTTCAAACTGCTTTGTTTCTGCTTGTACCACTGACATCTGACTATCGAGGTCCTGAACGTTCATTCTTATTCCGAACAATAGTTCGTATGGGCTGAAACCTTTTAGAGAATTTCTTGGCATGTTGTTAAGACTAGTCTGGACACATATTAAATGTTTGACCCACCCAGCGCCTGAACCTAATACCTTCGCTGTTATAGATTGCTTTATGTCCCGGTTTTTTCTTTCTACCACACTTGTGCGACGGACAAGAATACCGCAACCCAATTCCCATGCTAGCCATGGCCTCCTTATAGGCTCGAGAGCTGAAAGCAGGACCCTGGTCAGAATGGAACGTGGTAATTGCGTATATGCCGATATGGACTCGCAAATCTTTTATAACCGTTCTAGCGTCAGCCGAGCGCTGGGGACCTCATTTTTTAAATGCTTTTCGTCTTAAACGTTGTACACTGGGACGCGCTTCTCTTCTTTGATTGCGCAGATAGACCGCCTTATGCTGTCTAGAAGGGATCCTGAAACTACACTGGCCTGTTCATTACTGCGATCTCTATTGCAGTCTTCACAATTTTGAGCAAAACATTGAATATCTATACTCATTCCTGGCCACCAGTACTCTGATTGCAATTCTTTCAGAGAGGCTTTGATTGTTTGGTGTCTCAGACCCAACCCCATGTGTGCTTCCAGTAGGAGGAAGCCCCTCCTGCTCCTGTTTGGAATTACTCTATCCCCCACTCCAGGGATTCGAGCAAAAGGAACGGAGTTTGCATCGATTATGTATGCATAATTGAGTGGATAGTTTACGGGTAGTGCTGCACAGTCGCCTTTTACGGTCGTTTTTACTGCTAGCATGGTTTCCCCGTCTATGTACTTATCTGTACGCTTTTTTGTGGCTACGGAAGCCGGGTTAGTTGCTTCCGCGGTGGCTGTATTAGCCAATGAATTCCCTGCAACGTGAACGCCATCACGTTGAAGACTCTGTGCGTGAATCACGTGAGTCTTTTGTAGTTCTTTGTGAAAAAGAGCTACTTGTTCCCAAAGCAATTTATGCTTTATTGTGGCACCCGTGTCATCTTTGTAGTCGTTTTCGATCCAACTCTGCAGTTTATTGTTGTAAGAATTGACGCAAAAATGAGAATCGCACACGATAAGTGTGGGGAATTCGCGTTCTGCATTTTCGAGCGCCATCTTTAAAGATCTGATTTCAGTTCTCTGAACCGAACAGTTTCTTACAGATTCAGTTTTTGTTACTTTCGGTCTGAATTTACCGCACAGCCAACGACCTTTAATGATCGCACATGCTGCATCGTAGGATCTTCTCTCTACGTTGAAATGCTGTACAAAGCTATCTGTATAGATTATACATGCGTATTGTGGGAGAGGCAGGATTTCGATTGGCAGAGGATATTCTTCTTCATATTCTAAATCATTCAGTTCTTTGTATTGCGGGGCGAAATAGTATTTCACGTCTTCCGCTCCTAGAGAATCTATGCACTGTATCCATTTCGGATCCAGTGACACTGTAGGCAGGTTTACTGGGCTGAATAGCGCCTCGAAGGCGGATTCCGCTGTAAGGATATTAATCCGTTTGCCGTGTGCTAGTTCTCTTTCATTTGCTAATGCGATTTGCACTGCGTTCACAGTTCTTTCTGTGCGACTGAATGTTTTTTCTGCTTGTGTGTACAAGTGAGATTTAATTGAAATTGGTACCTTTTCTCCCTCATTAGAGGTTAGGTAAGTTAATCCGCATCTTCCTGGGATGACTCGGATTACAAGATCACGTGTGTTGTCACGTGTATCTAATTTTGTTTTTGCTAACATGTCTGTTTGCAGTGATCTCAAAATTTCTGTGTGTTTTTGAGTCCAATTGATTTGTTTTAAATCAGGTTTTATTAGTTCGTAGAGAGGTTTAACCCTCTCTGCGTAATTTAGGATGTAAGTTCTTCCGAAATTCAGAAAACCTAGTATTGATTGTAAATTCTTCAGCGTTTTTGGAGCTTGGAGTACAGCGCACTTCTCTAAGAAGTTGTCCGCTAGGCTTTTCCCTTCACTTGATAATTCGTACCCTAAAAACAGTACTGTCAGATGGGCAATTCGAGACTTTTTAAAGTTGAATTTGTAACCCTCTGCTGCGAACCCAAGTATAATGGTGTTCACTCTTTTCAAGTGAGTATCCAAGTCGTCGTCTGTGAGATAAATATCATCTACGTAAGATAATGCTTCATCATCATAGATTTGTAGTAACTCTGTTACCCTAGCTGAGAATAGTCCTGGGCTGTTCTTGAACCCCTGTGGGAGTCGACAGAATTTTTTCTGTGACCCAAATGCGGAGAAAGCGGTCAAGTATCTGCTTTCTGGTGCAATGTTTTGACAAAAGAAACCATTAGAAATGTCTAATGTCGTTTTATATTTTTTCCTAACTATATTATTCATTAGGGCTGCACTATGCGAGTTTTGTACTGCAAAAGTTTTGCAACATGTATTAAGGTGTCTGTAGTCCAAAACTAGACGATATGAATTGTCTGGCTTGGAGACAGGAAACAAAGGATTGTTCATTTGAGAGGTGCATGTTTCAATCACCCCCTGGTACTCAAGTTGATCTAAGATCTCCCTGACCTGTTTTTTAGCTTCTTGCTTTATGGGATACTGCCGTTGGGCAGTTGGTTCATTTTTTAGTTGGATTTTGTGAGGAGGTGAATCCTCATCCCATCCTACATGATTTTTATACAATGCAGGTGCCTGGGCTACAGCCCATTTCCTTGCATATGTGTATTTCTTATGAATCGGTATGTGATTCGAGAAGGCAGGCATAATCACTTCTTCGCCACGAGGGCACTCCCTGACAAACTCTGGGGGCCAATCTTTTTCAGCTAACAGAATATCATAGCCTTTTGAGAGCTTATCCCAAAATAGACCCTTAATTTTCCTAGTCTTATCACCCTCTATACGCAATGTTATTTCGTATATTTTATGGGGCTCGCTAAGTCTGGTGTCGGCAGTTTCAACCTGAATGTATTCATTCGTGTCCACTGTCTCCAGATGACTCATCAAGATCTTGCGCGCTATACTGATCTCTGCTGCACTGTCCAACATTGTCAATGCCCACTCCCCGTTTTTCAACTGTGTCCTCAGTATTCTCGGCATGGTTGATTACTCTAATACTGGCTACCTTCTTTTTAGGAAATTGAGATTTCTTATTTTGAGCAGGTTCCTTGTCTTTGGACTTGGTGTGCTCTCCTGGGTCTGACCGTCCTCTTCTTTCCGAATTCTGTGGAAAAGATCGAGAGGGACGTGTATCAATACTTTGATAACTATCAGGTTTTTTCAGATTATCCCTATTTCTAAGGTTATATCTTTTCTCAGAGGGCTCCCGTTGGGGAGACTGGCGTTCTCGAGTCGGAGTTCTCTCCCTCCGTCGAGGAGACCTTCCTCTGGACTGGAAAACTTTTTCCTTGGGAGTGGATTGTTTATTTCCATCCCAGCTCTTTTTAGGAGTGTTTAAATTATTTTTAATAAATAATTTTTCAGGATTTTCGAGCAGTTGGGGCTTAACTGGTTTTCCACCCAAGCTGTCTCTACCTAATTCTTCATAGCATTTTTCTATGATTTTTGCAAGCTCAACAGGATCTTTTATATCTGTTTCCCTCAACTTCTGGCGAATCGCCACAGATGCTGCTTCTCCCTCTACGTTGGCTAATAATATAGCCGTGACCTGCTTGAAGTCTTTCAGTAATTTCATACCTAGATTTAAAGCTGGTTCTGGACCGAATTCATTTTGAATCTGTTTTAGCACGTCTGGTATTACCGCCATAGACGGAACACCGTGTGTTTTTGTGTAAATGGAAGCAAAGACTGTACCCCAAGTGTCGCAGTCCTCCACGTGTGGTGCGATTCCCATAGGAAGGCAGATGGTCAAGATTCTGTGTTTCTCAATAGGGGTAGTATCAGGAAATACTGCCTCTATTTGAGTGATTTTCTGGGCTAACCAGAAAGGAATTTGTTCCCGTTTTACGGGTGTTTTACCAAGACATGACTGTATGTTCTGTGGTGTAATTTTATTTGTGTTCCCCTGATGAGGGGTCAGCTGTGGTGTATTAACAGCTGGCTGGACTGTTGCAGTCCGCATTACATATTGGACTAATTGCCTATGTATTTTTATTAATGTGTTTAGCTGTGCTAACAGCTCTTCTCTAGACATTTTTGCAATGTCAGGATGTGGTGTGTAGCTGGCTAGAACCGGCCACGTGGCTCCTGGTCTACCTAGTGGACCGAGCCTAGTTATGTGATCATTGTGTTTTAGGGCGCCATTAAACCAGAGCAGGTGCTCTTGAAATTTAAGTGGGATTTCAACCTCCTCGAAAGGAGCGTACTCTCCCGGAGGTTCCTCTATTTTGTAATAGTGAAACTCTTGTGTTATAGCGTTTACCGCTGGAAAGTTTATCCATGAATAGAATACCTCTGTCTGCCGATACTCGTGAGCCTCTATCACGAAAATTACTGTACCACCTTGAGGTGGCAGTCCGTTTTCTATAAGTTTTAAAGTTATAGATCTTCTTAACTGGACCGGGATGATAATAGCACCCGGGTCTGTGTATTCGGGACCTTGCTGAGTCGCATCTACTGCGGCCCCAGTGGTGCCGTTGTTTTCTACTGACATTGTATAAATGCAGTTTTTGCAGAGTAGGTCTCCAAGGAGACAAAGATTAGATGCACAATATTTTGGAACACTGTATCCTTCAACGTTGAATAAACCAGAGCTTTACATAGGAATCTCTTCCTACTAAGGTCGGGCGGATTTTAACCTTTCACCCACTCCAGACGTCTATTGGAGTATTTACGGGAGAAAGGGGTGTGAAATATGCACGACTGAGTTACTCTACAAGTCTTACGTTAGTTTATCGCCTTACCAAACGTTGGGCGCCATGTAGTGTAGTTCCTAGTTTCCCACTAGGCCCTGCGCATTGGAATAACATAAACAGTAGTATCGACGTGGAACTGCTTATATTCCAGGCCTCCACTGACTATGCTAAACTTAATTGGGTTGTGTTACCAACTAGCTCAGAGGTCACTGGAAACTTTCTTCTCTGCATAGGAAGTGATCAGCTTCCTTGGCACAGACAAGAAGGGATTCAGCTTTCCAACAACCGTGCAACATGACAACTTTGCTCCTCAGATCAAGAGTCGATCTCTAGGGTCGTGTGAAACAATAGACATAGATTTCACTCAGTCAGTCTAGTGCAGTTTACTTTCACAGTATGTAGAGAATAGAGAGACGGGCGTGTATCAATAAAGGGTTAACATTTATTGAACAGTCTTTCTTCTCATACAAGAGAAATGTATTGCCACAATTGCAATAACTGTTATTATAAAAAGTACGTACAGTAAGATAAGTATTGCGAAATAGAACTGTAAAAGCATTGATATGGTTTCTTAGCCATACAATGGTTTAAAAGTAATAAAACATATATACAGTCATATATACATTAGGCTAACATACTCAACTGGTGCTTCTAACTAAGCCTACCCCAGTGTGCCTGACCTAAGCCTAACACGTGAGAAGGGGAGTAAGTAAGTAGCTTAAGTTAAGTTGGTTTTGCCAAGGTTTGTTTCAAGAATTCTCGTCTAAGGGTTTAGTCAACACCATACCTCTGAATAGAATGATGGAGGATTGGTATCTCCTTCAGGGGTCTCTCTCGATATCCCAGTCACCTGCGAGGGTAAACTGGAAGCGCCGGGACTGGATTTCTCTGCACGAGAAAGGCAGCGGCTTCTCTCAGCGCGTCGAGGAAGGAGGGGTGACAGCGTCCGCGGGCAGCTGGGCTGGATGTCTTCGCAGAGGACGGCTGCACGGCTCCTCAAGCGTACTGCACCATAGGTCGCGCTGTAGCGGCGATAATGGTAATCAGTAGCTTCACCACCACAGGATAGCAGGCTGCAGCGACAGAGTGCTAGTTTTTACCAACACGGGGTCATGCAGGCAGCTGGCATCAGCAACATGTTCGCTCATTGCTTAAGGCAACGTTGGTAATATTTATACCTGACAGGTGCCGGGTTTGACGCAAGTTTGCTGGACATAAGACGTCAATTAAAGATGTCACTAGGAAGTGATAGTTATCAGTTGCTCATTAGAGTTCCATTACTAATCAAAACATAGCAAGCGGGGATTTCCAGGTTTGCTAAGTTTTTATCTTGTTGAAGAACTCGGAGTGTTATCTAGGAATATCAGATAGTGACTGCTGCTCTGTCATTGCACTAATTGGTCGCAAAGGAAGTAGCAGAGAGTCATGCTGGAATGTGGCTCTGTGGCTCTGCTCGTGTGAGGCCAGAGATGACTTTACAGAAAATCGCACTTGAACGGTTATGCCAATATAGGGAATAAATGGATTTATAGCCGAATAGGGGCATAAGGTCACAGTATCGATCAGGAACTTAGATAAGCACATGACAATACCTCTGGGTGGGCTCAGGGAACTCTGAACAGGGAAAGGGAACTCTTATCTTATAGTGTTAGGTGTCGCCTTTGGATGCCCCCACTCACAGGCTGCCACTGGACATAAATGTGGCATCCCCAATGAGTGTCTGAGACATTTCAGTGCTCCGTCCATCATCTCCTTGTGTTTGCTTTGTTCGCCCTAAGATTGCAGGATATGCCCTGACGTGGGACCCTTGCTCACTTTGCCATTGAATTCAAGGTAGCCTGTCTAATGAGGGGAGTTACCCCGAAACAGGTCCCAGGATGCTTGTTTCCGGTCCAGGGAAGACTTGGCTGGGCAGTTCGGCTGGACTATTCCCATAAGGCACAGGATCAAGACTGAATTGCATATAGCTGGGTGGGAACTGGGGTGGCGAAGTGAGCTAAAGAAGGATGATGGATTTAACCCAGATCTGTGACTGGTGGTGAACATCTGAAATGTTTCAGCACTCCATCCATCATCTCCTTGTGTTTGCTTTGTTTGCCCTAAGTTGGCACTGATGCCCAGACATGGGTTCCTTGCTCACTTTGCCACTGGATTCAAGCTAGCCTGGCTGAGGAGGGGTGTTACCCTGAAACCGGTCCCAGGATGCTTGTTTCTAGTCTACAGAAGACTTGGCTTGGCAATTCGGGCCGGACTGTTCCCATGAGGCACAGGGTCAGAACTGATTTGCATATATCTGGGTCTGAACTGGGGTGGCAAAGTGAGCTAAAGAACAATGATGTATTCAACCCAGATCTGTGACTTGGGGTCAGGGTCTGAAAGGTTTCAACTCTCCATCCATCATCTCCTTGTGTTTGCTTTGTTTGCCCGAAGTTGGCAAGGTATGTCCAGATATGGGTCCCTTTCTCACCTTGCACTGGATTCAAGTTAGCATGGCTAATGAGGGGTGTTACCCCAAACACGGTCCCATGATGCTTGTTTCTGGTCCAGGGAAGACTTGGCTTGGCAGCTCGGGCTGGACTGTTCCAATGAGGCACAGGGTCAAGACTGATTTGCATATAGCTGCGTCTGAACTGGGGTGGTGAAGTGAGCTAAAGAATGATGATGGATTCCACCCAGATTTGTGATTGGGGTTGAGTGTCAGAAAAGTTTCAGCACTCACTCCATCATCTCCCTGTGTATGCTCCCCCCTCAGAACACCACTGGACCTGTGAAGAATCAGAAGAAGGACTGCCCTGCTCTCTAAATAACCTGAATGGAGACTATATCTGCTTGCCTTGAACCCAGGACCCCAGAAAATACTACAAGGGTCAGTTGGCTGACCTCTTGTTTGAACTATACAACAAGCTTGCAAAGGCCTTTCTTTTGTTGCTTTCTTTTCCTGCTTTCTAGCTTACCAGTCCCAACAGGGCCTGACCTGGTCCCCTCTCCTGACCCCCCATGTACTGTCTCCAAGGCCAGACCCTTTGTTGTAGCACAGTTCAGAGTGTACTCCTTTCTGCCCAACAGAACGCTTCACCTGACTCAATGTTGAACATCGATGCTGAGAACCTTCATTGACAACTTTACTGGACAGGACACCGAACAGCCTCTGATCAACTCCAAACCGTTGTGCAGCGTCTCTCTGCCATCATCGAGCCCGTCCTCAGACCCAGTCAGCTGCCTGGTCAAGCTGAACACGTTATACCTCCATAAAGGTTTCCAAGTGAGAAGGTAACTTTGTGACCAGGACAAACCTGGTCCTTGTGTCTAAACCATGCTCCAGTATGGTTGGCCTAAAATCTACCCTTGTTCTTGTACAGTGCAACTAGTTACCCACAGTTAGCGCTTAGTGCTTTGTGGTGCTCTTTTCAAATACAAATTTAAATACAAATTTTAAAAAGTAATAACTCTAATTCTACTAATTGGAATATTGTCATTTGTGTGTCAGTTTATTTATTAAAGTGTACTCTAGTTTTTTTAATTGGCTTGGGGTTTTTCTTGTGGTATGACTTGAACTCTGCTTGAGTACTTTGCCTCTAAGTTAGGCCTGTCTGCCCTGTGCCATTGCTACTAGGGGCTCGATTTCAGGTTGATTTAGTAACTGGGGTGTAGTTAATATTTGAGGTGGAACTTACTCCGTCCCTTCAACAAATACCCCAATTTATTACAGTAACACTTTGTGGAACCTTGAAAAGACCCATGGGTTGAACACCAACAAACATCATGTTGACTTGTTTCCAATAAATGTCCATATCCAAAATAGAAACTAGGTGCATGGTTATTGTTCACTGAGAAGGGCAAGGAATATCATCAATACCCATAACCATGGATGTCATTTAGTGGTTGCCTGGAGTTGCAGTTGCGACCCAAAGGCACTGTCTTTGCAACTCGTGACCTTGGAGGTGGCAAAAGCAGTGACAAGAATGGAAGGTAAACTGTGTTCAGAGGAGTGCTCTCAGATCCCACTGGGAGTGTCGTGTTTATATCTAGGACCCTAATTCTATGTTCCCGATTTATGCCCTTGTTAGGTTGTAATCAATAATATCCTGATAAAGACATAAGAATCAGATCCATATTCAGTAATAGCCCATGCAGTCCAAAGCACAGCACTGCTACTACCATCGACTCCTAGAAAGCACAACGTGTTCTTTAAATAAACCAAGCCTCCAGCAGCCCGGGAAATCCCCCCTGCTTTTGTTTTGATTTGAACAAGAACTCCTGAAGTCCAGAAAGAACTGTTAGTTCTTAGTGACGTCTTATGTCCAACCTTACGTCAAACCCCGCACCTTTCAGGTATAAATATACCAATAGTTGCCTTAAGCAAACACACGGTGGTTTGGAGCAGAGCGGCCATCTACTTGCCCGAGAGCCCAGCTGATGCGAGAAGCCCACGGAAGCCGCCCCTCCTGTTTGACGCACTGAGAGAGACGCTGTCTTTTTCTCCAGCCGAGAAAATCCAGCTCCGGTGTTTCCAGCCTACCCTTGCGGGTTGCTGGAATATCGAGTCCAGAGGAAAAGAGATACCAGACCTCCCACATTCTATTACCAAGGTACAGAGCTGACTAAACCCTTAAGAGAATTCTTGATGCAGATTCTTGGCAAAATAATCTTGACCAACTTAACTTAAAACTGCTACTTACTCATCCCTTCTCACGTATTAGGCTTAGGTCAAGTACACCGGGGTAGGCTTAGTTAGAAGCACCAGTTGAGTACATTAGTCAATGTATTTATGTATGTGTATATTTTATCCATTTTAAAGTATCATATGGCTAAGAAACCATATAAATGCTTTTACAGTATTATTTCATAATACTACTTTTACTGTACGCACTTTACTTTACTTTAAGTATTGCAATTGTGGCAATTCATTTATCTTGCATGAGAAAGAAGACTGCTCAATAAATAACACCTTTTCATTGAAAACGCCCGTCTCTCTATTTCTCTGCACTCTGGTGAAACTAAGTATGCACTGCTGACTGAGTGAAATAGCTGTCTATTGTTTTCCCACGACTCCAGAGATACACTCTTATTCTGAGGGAGGAAAGTTGTCATGTTTATGCGGTTGTCGGAAACTGAATCCATTCTTGTCTGAGCCAGGGGAGCTTGTCCCTCCCTATTCATTCAAGAAGGTTTCCAGTGACCTCTGAGCTAGCTGGCGCAAACTTAAATTAAGTTTAACACAGTCAGTAGAGACCTAGATGACCTAAGTCCTATGTCTACCCTGCTGTTTATGTTATTCCAATGCACAGAGTCTATTGGGAAAATAGGAACTACACTACATGGCGCCCAACGTTTGGTAAGGCGATAATCTAACGCAAGACACTAGAGTAACTCAGTCGTGCTTTTTCACACAGAACCCTTTCCCCGTAAAAACTCCAATAGACGTCTGGAGTGGGTGAAAGGTTAATATCCGCCGGAACGTAGTAGGATGAGAATCCTATGTATTAGTTTTTGGATTGATCAACGTTGAAGGATACAGTGTTCCAAAATATTGTGCACCTAATCTTTGTTTCCTTGAAACTCGATCTGCAACTGAAAACTTTCAGTCAGTTAAATGGCAGAGAGTGACGAAGAGAGGGAGCGAGCAGGAAAAGCAGCTCAACTCTTAGAGGAAGACACAAGTCTCCAAGAAACTGACCCGGATGCAATGATCATTCCGGTCAATGTAAGAAGAACTATAACTCTAAAACTTATAGAAAATGGACTGACAGCACGAGGTGGTACAGTCATATTCGTGATAGAGGCACATGAATATCGGCAGACTGAGGTATTCTATTCATGGATACATTTTCCAGCAGCACATGCTGTGACAAAAGACTTCCACTATTACAAAATAGAGGAACCTCCGGATGAATACACTCTTTTCGAGGAGGTTGAAATCCCACTAAAATACCAAGAGCACCTGCTCTGGTTTAAAGGCGCCCTAAAACATAATGATCACATCACCAGGCTCGGTCCACTAGGTAGACCAGAAGCAACGGGGCCGGTCCTATGCAATTATGCAACACACCCTGACTATGAAATAATGTCAAGCGAAGAACTCCTAGTTAAACTAAAAGAATTACCAAAGGCATATAGAGAATTAGTTCAAGTGGCAAGGGATGATATAAAGAACCTCCAGAAATTGAAGTAAACAGATATAGCAGAACAACCATTTGAATTCGTCAGAATCATAGAAAAATCCTATGAAAAGCGAGGAAGAGATAGTTTGGGTGGGAAACTGGTAAAACCCCAACTAACTGAAAATCCAGAAAAAACATTTATTAAAAATAATTTAAAAACTCCAAAAAAGAGTTGGGAAGGTAATAAACAAACCATTCCCAGGGAAAAACCTTTCCAGTACAGAGGAAGGTCTCCTCAGCGTAGAGAGAGATCTCCAGGCCGAGAAGACAAGTCTCCCCAAAGGGAGCCCTCTGAAAAAAGATATAACCTCAGAGATAGGGATAAAATAAGAAAACCAGACAGATATCAAGATGTTGATGCACGTCCCTCTCGATCCTTCTCACTCAATCTTTCTCGATGTTCCTCACAGAAATAGGAAAGAAGAGAACGGTCAGAACACAGAGAAGAGCACGTCAAGTCCAAAGACAAGGAACCTGCTCATCAAAGTAAAAAATTACAATTTCCCTGAAAGAAGGTAGCAAGTATTAAGATTAAACATGCCGAGAATTCTGAGGAAACAGCTGAAAAGCAGAGAGTGGGTACAGACAATGCTAGACAGCGCAGCAGAAGTGAGCATACCTCGCAAGATCCTGATGAATCTTCTGGAGACGGTGGACACGAATGAGTACATTCAGGTGGAAACTGCAGACACACGAGTTAGTGTGCCCCATAAACTATACAAAATAACATTACGTATAGAGGGAGATAAAACTAGAAAAATAAAAGGTCTCTTTTGGGAAACACTCTCAAAAGGCTATGACATTCTGTTAGCTGAGAAAGACTGGCCACCAGAGTTTGTCAGGGAGTGCCCTCATGGCAAAGAAATGATTATGCCTGCCTTATCGAATCACATCCTGATTCATAAAAAATACACAATGGCAAGAAAATGGGCAGTAGCCCAAGCTCCTGCTTTATACAAAAATCATGTAGGCTGGGATGAGGACTCACCTCACCACAAGATCCAGTTAATAAATCAGCCCACTGCACAAAGGCAGCATCCAGTTAAGCAAGAAGCTAAAAAACAAGTCATGGAGATCTTAGATCAACTTGAATACCAAGGGGTGATCGAAACATGCACCTCTCAAATGAACAATCCTTTGTTTCCTGTCTCCAAGCCAGACGACTCATATCGTCTAGTTTTGGGCTTCAGACACCTTAACTCCTGTTGTAAAACATTTGCAGTACAAAACTCACATAGTGCAGCACTAATGAATAACATTGTGCGCAAAAAATATAAAACAACATTAGACATCTCTAATGGATTCTTTTGTTAAAACATTGCACCTGAAAGCAGGTATTTTACCGCTCTCTCAATATTTGGATCGCAATTTTGCCGACTCCCACAGGGATTCAAGAATAGCTCAGGATTATTCTCAGCAAGGCTAACAGAGTTACTACAAATATATGATGATGAAGCATTATCATATGTTGATAACATCTATCTTACAGATGACGACCTGGAGACTCACTTAAAAAGGATGAACACCATAATTCTTGGTTTCGCGTCAGAGGGTTACAAATTCAACTTTAAAAAGTCACAAATTGCCCATCTAACAGTCCTATTTTTAGGATATGAATTATCAAGTGAAGGCAAAAGCCTGGCAGACAACTTCTAGAGAAGTGTGCAGTACTCCAAGCACCAAAAACGCTGAAAAATTTTCAATCAATACTAGGCTTCTTGAATTTCAGTAGAACATACATTCCAAATTATGCAGAGAGGGTAAACTTCTCTATGAATTAATAAAACCTGATTTCAAACCACTACATTGGACTCAAAAACACACAGAGATTTTGAGATCATTGCAAACAGACATGTTAAGTAAAATGAAATTACAAACTCGCGAAAATACACGCAATCTCGTAATCCGAGTCATCCCAGGAAAATACGGATTCACATACCTGACCTCTAAGGAGGGAGAAACGGTACCTATAGCTTACAAATCACATTTGTACACTCAAGCTGAAATTAAATTCAGCTCTACAGAAAAAATTCTGATTGCGGTTCAAACTGCTGTAGCAAAAGAAAGAGCCCTTGCACAAGGTAAACAAATAATAATTGTTGCACCAGTACCTGCCTTAGAAGCAGTAACAAAAGCAAGCATTCCAAATGCTAAAGCATTACATCCAAGATGGATACAATGGGTTAATTATCTTGCTGCAACAGACGTAGTATACGAATTTAATCCTAATTTAAAAACACAAGAATTTCTCCAATATGAATATGAATGTCCTCTGCCAGCTGAAATCCTGCCTCTAGAACATTACGGTTGTATAACATATACAGACCGATCAGCACAACCCGCAGTTAGGGGGTAAACAAGCATATAGTGTTGCATGCAAGATTGTTAAAGTCGATGGCATGAAGGGAAATTTAGACCAATGGTCACTAAAACTCAATCTCTAGGAGATTGTACAGCTCAGCAAGCTGAATTACTAGCATTTAAAATGGCGCTTGAAAATACTGATCGCGAATTCCCCACACTAATAGTGTGCGATTCATATTACTGCGTTCAGTCTTATAATGAATACTTGCAGAACTGGGTTCAAAATGGCTTCAAAGATGCAAAAGGTGGCACAATCAAGCCTAAAATGCTTTGGGAACAAATAGTTATTTTGCAGAAAGAACTACAAAAAACTCACGTGATACATACACTGATGGAGTTCACGTTGCAGGGAATTCATTGGCTGATGAAGCTGCGAAGGCAGCTGTGCAAACGGCTTCCGTAGCTGCAATCCCCCGGTCAAAAACAAAAATAGACAGCGACATACTACAAGCTGTCATTGCGTCAGTAAAAGATGACAGAAAAACACTCCAGAAAGGCTTTCCAGTAAAGTACTCATACATAACTGATGCGAACAATGTTCCATTTGCTCGAATCCCTGGAGTGGGGGATAGAACAATTCCAAACATGGAACACAGATTAGGACTAATTTCAGCGGCACACGAAGGGTTAGCATCTGCACATGCTGGTATTTCTGCCACAACATCATTATTAAAACAGAGATATTGGTGGCCGGGTATTAGGAAGCAAACTAAGAACTATGTTTTAGAATGCGAAACATGCCAAAGAATAAAAGTGTGAGCAGTAAAAAGACCAGCACAGACACCCCTTCTAATCTCAGATAAACTATTAGCATGTGTTTACCTGGACCACTGTGGTCTCTTACAAAGGGATGGCAACTATAAATATAACATGGTCGCAGTGGATTCCTGCATGAGATTCATTTGGATGTGGCCCCAGCACTCGGCTGACGCCAGAACTGTTATAAAAGATTTGCGAGTCTTTATCGGGACATACGTAATTGGCATGCTACATTCTGATCAGGGTCCTGCGTTTAGCTCTCGTGCTTACAAAGAGGCCATGAACAGTATGGGCATCGCTTTGCGGTACTCTTCTCCCTTCCATCCTGAGGGAAATGCGGTTGTGGAAAGAAAAAACCGGGACATAAAGCAATCTAAAACGGCGAGGGTATTAGGTTCGGGTGATGGGTGAGTCAAACATTTAACAAGTTTCCAACGTAGTCTTAACAATCTGCCAAGAAACTCTCTAAAAGGTCTCACTCCATTCGAACTATTGTTCGGAACTAGAATGCATATTCAGGACCTTGATAGTCACACTTCAGTGGTAGAAGAAAAAACCTTTGATATCAAAGATGTTTGGCTGTTTTACAGGATTTAAATGAAACAAGAAAAAACCTGAGTAACATAAAGTTGAAACAACAGTCGACAGCCACTGAAGAAAAACCACCTGTCACAGCAAGACCTGTCTGGATTCCAAAGATTGGGGATCTGGTCAGAGAGTAGATCGCGGTAAAGAAGGAATTTGGGCCTTCTTACAGAAAAGCAGTACCTGTCTTAGCTATCAACGGAACAAGATCAGTCGTACTACCGCCACTTGCTGGTAAAAAGGAGAACCGAGTTGTATCCATCGACCTCGTAAAACCACAATCATGTGGCCGATAATAAGTAGTAGGCCAAGTGGACTCCCAAGAAATAGCAGAATACCGAAATTTGCTACAATCGAAGAGGTTCAAACTGAGAGACTAATCACATTTGATAAACCTACAGTGCATAAAAAAGGACTATGCAATAATGCCATGGAATTAGTGCTTCTTGAAACCCAAATAACTACAGTTCATCACGAAACACCTGTCTACAACGATGTAGCCTCGGACTATACAAATGAGACAAATAAAAATGCAAAAGCAAATGAAAATCCGGAAGCAATTCCTACAATTGACAGAACTGCATCAGGCTACTTCATCAATTTTGACAATTTCTCTGAAGATCCAAGCGAGCATGAAGAAACGCCTCCAACAAAAACTTTTAAAAATAAAGTAATTGAACTTTTTCACCAACTAAAAGAAACATATCTAATTTTACCATGGATTGAATTTTGGATTGTGTTAGGTGTACTTTTCCTCCTGCTTTGGCTCATCATGGTTCTATGTTTGGGAGAATTCATTGAAGGGAAATATAGTACAATGGACACAGCAAGTCAGAACATCAACTTGGTCCTAAAGCCTCACACATCCTCTCACATCGAGAAAAGAGAACTGTCATCAGTGAACATCACAACCAATCCAATACCCGGTGTGGTAGCATGGGACAGAACTGATTATGACATTTTTGGCCCGGTCGAGCTCTTGAAGTATCCCCACCAGCTCAAGATTTCATGAAGTGACTTTGTGACACCTAGTACCTTCTCTGATGACTGGGACTTTGAAAACATTAATAATATGATGTCAGATTTAGTAATGTCAGCCAAATTTACAGAACATGATTACTAACAGGGTTCATCCAATTATGAAGAGCTATACTGCTACAATCATTATGGTGATCACTATTTGCATAAAACTGCTCAGCCTAGAAATGTTTTATCTTATAACCAGTGGGAACACTGTCCAACTCCACCAAAAGGCAGTTCGAAAACATTTTATTGAGAAATTCCAATACTTCTCAGAGTTTAATAACAGTAATCCAGGAACGTTTTATTTTAAATTGTTAAATAGAACAGGAATGAAAACAATGTTGACAAATACTAAATTGATTTATTCAGAACATTTTTATGACAAAATGTCTACATTAGGTTTCGAATTTCGGAAAAACACCATTGAAACAAAAACAATCTGGGGTTCCAAAGATTGGCAAGTACAAGGCCTAGAAGCACTATTTAGGGCCTGCATGATCCCAGAACAAATGATATTCTTGAATGACACAATTCAACAAACTACTTGTCTTGGCCTAGCTAAGATAAAAGACTTAAATACACCGTCTATTCCGAAACAATACCTGATAGTGACAGCACTACTGATGTGGAGATAGACGTATCTCATATTTTACACTAAAACAGAACACATACTGATTGGAAAAAGTGGTTGATCTGGCCAATAGACACGAATAACTGTCAAGATAGATTCCTGAACAAAACACAGGGGTTCAAAATGACCAGACCAGACCCTAGATACTCCCAGAGACAACATTCAGGGATAGTTACAACATACAGTGTAGGGAAACTATGCCTTGAGTGGTTACAGATATTCACACTGGCTGAAATGAAGCAACACTTGACTTTACTTAAAGACGGTGCTGACTTGCGTGATTTCATAATGGGACCACGCAAACAGCGTCAAAAACGTTTCATAGCGGCCGGTATATACGCTGCGTACAACGAAGCATGGAAAGTAATGCAAGTTGAAACAGCAGAAAAAATATGAGAAATTGATCGTATAAACTTGGAAAAATCACTTTCTGTTGCGGACAATGGGTTAACGACTCTGTCTTCCAGAATATATTCACTGGACAGCATTGTATCATCTGCTTTTGATATAATAGAGCAGGACTTACTAATGTTACAACATGGTCAGTCTCAATTACGTTCTATTATACAGCTTGGCTGGACATTGCAAAATCTGCGTTCAGGCTACGTACCATGGCTTTTAATCAACACAATGTCATTATTTTCTATCTTTAACCTTACTGATAAACAAATCAGTTTGGCACAAAAAGGAGCAGACTATACGATTCTGAGCATAAAAAAACTCAAGAGATTACCATTGACAATGTCAGAGAGACCTGTCATTGAATGGATAATACATGGAACGATTACAATTCCGATTACAACTTTCCAGTTTAAATACTGCCAAGAGTATATAGCAGCAGGCCAGTATGAAAGGTTGGGTAAAAAATACATCAAATCAACCTGGGATTTACCTTATACACACAGAGGTTATAGTGAAGGAAACAAGGAGGTATTTCTTAGTGGTAAAAATTGTAAAAAATCACTAAGCGGTACACTTCTGTGTCAAGGTATTAATTTACATGGAGCCTGCGAAGGGTCTTTAAACAACCTTTCATGTCACCTGCATGGCACGCCTGCAAAACAGATAGAGCCTATTTTTAGACCACTTTCTATCGGTAGTTACATTTTAATAAGTGACCACAGCTGTTGTGGAATGCTGCCAGGAAAAGCCTATCTGACAACTGTAACTTCCAGGGCCATTTGCTGTATGCAAGTATTGTATCCACACAGCAATCCAGATATGGGGGCTGCGTTATGGCCTCGGTTGAATATCTCTTCTATTCGAATTGATACTTTAGGCAGAATGAAGTCTATTCTTTTAAAAACAACTGTGCCTTAACGTCATCAAAAGAAACATATGATCTGCAAGTTGCAGGACAGCAGCAGAGATACATACCCTCTTATCAACAAATTGCCCCGTACATTTCGTAGAAGTGTTAAGCCAAATCTTCAACATGTCTGATACCAGTGGAATCGCACATGTTTTTAAGACAAATTTTTTCGGGACTGTTAGCACCCTTTGAAACAGTCCTGGGCATCCTCCTGAATTTTGTCCATTCTGTCTTTGGCGAGCTATCCTTAATCTTGGGACTCGTGGCAGGAGTTTTATTTTTGCTCCTTCTGCTCCGATATGGCAAGCCAATCCACAGACAAGACTCTAGCAACGATGGAAGAAACGATCCTAGCAATACGATACCGAGACCATATCACTAAGGTCCTCGGATTGGCCCGGCTAAGAGATCTAAGTACAACCTGGTTTCTTTCATTCAGACCGATCTGGCAAGATTGCATCATACCTGTGCTTTGATGTCTGCTATGTGGAGGAGAATGCGTGTTGGACGTCTGTCTTACACTACAATCAGCAGTACCAATGGAAATCAATACTTTGCTAGGTCCTGTAACGACTCATGCATCGTGTAGTCCCCAGCGGCTACCAATTCTGATGACGGCATTCGTTGAGACTTCACCACTATGAGTAGGTGGCGGTGAGGTACGAGAGGAAAGCAGCACCGAACAGGTACAGCCTTCTGTGAGCATTGCTGATCCAACCATCGATGATAGCACTCACACAGAGAACTGCGCAGCTGCAGTATTTTCGAACTTTCACCTTGTGGTAGACCAATTTTTTGCAGGTCTGTCGGAAATAATGTTCTCTCCAATCAACGAGAATAACTCTTAATAAAAACAATGAGCACACAGAGTTCCTTGAACTCTGAATTCGGCCTTCAGTTTTTGATAAACAAAGCTACAGAAAATATTTGAAACTTTTTTCCCCTAAAAGCGAAATTATTTTTGCCCATTTTTCAAAATATTTACCTTTTATTTTGGCACATGGTACTCTGCTTAAAGTAGAACTATTCTTAGAGAACAGAGCTTCTATTTTAGGATACTAGAGACAATATTTTACCTCAGCCTCTAGCACATATACAGCAATTTGTATAAATATGTGATGAAATGGTCTAGACCTTCTTTTCTGTATTTAGAGCCATTTCATGTGTAATTTTCGCAATTCATTCAGCTGATATATATATGCATTTATCTGAATGATGACACTGCTTGAAAAGCGTACAGTACCAACAATAATTTTTTGTGTATTTACCTTATACCATTTCAAATGCGAAATATGTATTTTGGGGTGGGTCGGAAAACACACATGCATGATTGAATGTTTACTATTGCTTAGTTTTTTACTAATGATGGACATCAATCCGTGGAGTGGGTGTCGTGTTTATATCTAGGACCCCAATTCTATATTCCTGATTTATGCCCTTGTGAGGTTAAAATCAATAATATCCTGATAAAGGCATAAGAATCATATCCATATTCAGTAATAGCCCATGCAGTCCAAAGCACAGCACGGCTACTCCCATCGACTCCTAGAAAGCACAACGTGTTCTTTAAACAAACCAAGCCATCAGCAGCCCGGGAAATCCCCCCTGCTTTTGTTTTGATTTGAACAAGAACTCCTGAAGTCCAGAAAGAACTGTTAGTTCTTAGTGACGTCTTATGTCCAACCTTACGTCAAACCCGGCACCTTTCAGGTATAAATATACCAACAGTTGCCTTAAGCAAACACACAGTGGTTTGGAGCAGAGCGGCCATCTACTTCCCGAGAGCCCAGCTGATGCGAGAAGCCCACGGAAGCCGCCCCTCCTGTTTGACGCACTGAGAGAGACGCTGTCTTTTTCTCCAGCCGAGAAAATCCAGCTCCGGTGTTTCCAGCCTACCCTTAAGGGTTGCTGGAATATCGAGTCCTGAGGAAAAGAGATACCAGACCTCCCACATTCTATTACCAAGGTACGGAGCTGACTAAACCCTTAAGAGAATTCTTGATGCAGATTCTTGGCAAAATAATCTTGACCAACTTAACTTAAAACTGCTACTTACTCATCCCATCCCACTTATTAGGCTTAGGTCAAGTACACCGGGGTAGGCTTAGTTAGAAGCACCAGTTGAGTACATTAGTCAATGTATTTATGTATGTATATATTTTATCCATTGTAAAGTATCATATGGCTAAGAAACCATATAAATGCTTTTACAGTATTATTTCATAATACTACTTTTACTGTACGCACTTTACTTTAAATAGGAACTACACTACAGGAGATTACACTTTCAGCTCAGTAATATAAATAAATACCTTCAAAAGTGCAATGTGCACTCTTTAGAATACAAAATACAATTAAACAAATGTACATGTTTGAATCTTGTTGCCATGTTCTATTATAGTGAATACATGAAACATTGTGTTTGAAAAGAATCATCACTTCTATGCTCTACAAGAGAATCATCACTTCTGTGCTCTACAAATGTGATGTCAATTATTGTGAATTGTTCCGGATTCAGGTCTTGTAGCAGCACTCCATGTCAGACAGGGTCTATTGTCATATAATGTATATTACTGTGATGTCAATGACATCAAGGGTTGTGTGAAATCACTTCTACTACCCCAGGCATTTTGGTAAATCTGTATCCTTGCCCATAACTCGAAGCTGATCTATAGTGTCAGTGATTATTCTACATGCAATGTAAGACTTAAATGTCACTTGTTGACAACATGATTGTTAATGTGCCTATTGCTAGATATAGAGTTCACTTGGCCTTTGTCACTAATGTCAATTGATCGTAGTCCTTAATGACACTGTCATCTAACCAACAACAACTTGGTTGCCCTCCATAGCACCAAGCACTCAAAATGTATTTTACCCACTAATAGTATAACGCTATCAATGAACAGCATTGCATGCTCAATTCCATTCACACTGCCTCCACTAGAACGATCCTTTCACCATGATCTCTAAACTATGACATCATAGCACTTCCCATTCACCCACCACCGCACACTGTCTTCCCTTCTACTGCACTGCCAATTACCACAGGTAAAGCACCACCCTACCACTGTAGTCACAGGCCTTAACCATACTACAACCCCTAGTACTGTATCAACTTCCAGCGTCATAACCCCTGCCCTGACACTACACTGTATCGCAGCACTGTACTTCCAAACATAATTGCTCTGCCAATCACAAAATATGGTAGCATCATTATATGGTGGCACATCAGAAGAGGTCGACAACCCAGCACTACAATATTTCAACAGAGAAATATTCTAAACCCTACACTCCAGCTGCATCCAACATTATTACAACCTCCACTATAACAATATTAAACCTTGAACTTTACACTTAAGTATTCACAACTGCAGTGTCACCCCACCACTGCTCTCTCTCCTCCTGAAGGCTACAGCTACAACACTGCCATAAAACCATCCTATACTCAGCACATCCACTTCATGACACCATGATACCACCACCAAAACATTTCTCCTATCCCCAGCACTACACTACAATCCTAAGCACTCATCTGAGCCCTACTACTGTAAGGCTGAATCTTACTGCCGGGACACATCCCCGACTATCTGAACTACTACACTGTTGCTCACACTACCAGATATTCACCATACACCTCTGTATTTCCAGCACACCGACGGCACACTCTTTGCTCCCAATCCGTTGTAGGGTAGGTCAACACCCCGTCCTGATGAAATGCCTAAGAACCTGCAGGGCCACAAGGCATGAAACATGTTGACCTTACGTCACTCTGTTTGAAGCTGTTTAGGCTCATTAACTCCTAGGCCAACTCCCTTGCTTTTATCTTTGTCATGGGGACCACCTTATTAAAACAAGTTCTAGACTGTTTTAAACTACCTTTCACACCACCCTACACTTACATCCTAACTTGCACTCATCGCTATGATTAATATCAGAAGATCTCCCCTGAATAGTCCTCTCGAAGGGGCTTTTGGACATTGCAGCACCGGCCCAATGAGGAGCAGCCCGATAATGAAGCATGACACCCATTTGGGTTGTGATGGCATTCACTTCAGACCAATTGGATCCCCCAGATCCCTCTGGTCAGTCCCTTAGTCCCAACTGACAGCTTTGCTTACATTCTTTCTCACTTTAAAGGAACAGCGTGCCCCTTTTACGTTACTACTATTAATTAGGAGTGTGGTGCTGGACCTAATAATTTGCTCCTAGTCCCTCTCTCAAATTACTTTTCCCATCCCACCACCCATTAATGTGTTCGGAACCACATTACTGTATGCCATCACAATGCTACCATTCACCATCACCACACTAACAGGCCCTATTCCACGCTTACTCCTTACCCGCCATGATTGCCCATCCACCTAACATCTCAGCTCTCTCTCCCCACCATTGTGGTACCACCTCTTATTACCACACTCCCACATTAACCATTTCAATACCTCCCAAAACTGTATGAACATTCCTTAACATAGTAGTATAACTCCCAGCATAGATCTACAATTGGACAGTTCTGCACTGCCATCCACACTATCACACTACCAAGACTCCAGCACTGGGTTGTCATCCAAACCTGTGCACATCGACCGTCCAATCTATATTATGTTTACCTTCTTACTGTACCACATTTAATCGATGACAGTTCATTGCCAATGTTCACAATTGCACTACTACCCCAAATCATATGACTGACACAATACACCATCTACCTTCCTGTCGCTTCTTTCTTCAATAGCCTAACACTGTGATTCCCTAGAACACACACTGTACAAACTCCACATCACTGCAACACCACCCACACCTTCTTTTTCACAATCTCTCAAATTGCACTGATGCCTCCCGGTAATTGAAAGCAAGACGCATGCCCTGTGCCAGGCTGAGATGTCCGCGATGGGTAACAGCAAACAGGTCAGGGGCTTATGAGAGTACCTGACCCGAACAATTGCAGATTCTGACGGGGCCTCAATCAAAGGCTTAGACAGGGTTGAACATGGCTGTAGCCGTCTGAGGCCCGAGACCTCTATGCCACCACCAAAGAGCAGGAATAAATCAAGTGCCATTGGTGACCTTTTCCACTCAGTAGGAAATCAGGGACAGCTTTCTCAACTTATATATAGCAAGATGTCAGAGAAGACGAGCGAGACCATTACCAAAGACCTGCAGATGTACCTGGCAGATCTGAAATCAGGCTTTGAGAGGTCTCAAATGGAGAACCTAGCTGAATTGAAGACAGATATTAGCAAATACATTGCAGAGGTCGAGTCGGATCTGCGCTGCATGAATCAGAGAGTCAAGTCTACCAAGAGCCAGCTCCAGACTCATTCAGAAGTGGATGTACTCATTACCACGACAACCTGCCACTTATAAGTGCAAACCAAAGCATTCACATGGCTTCTATAGCATTTAGAAACAGTGGGGTTTTACTGTTTCAGGATCTGATGGTGGGTAGTCTTCAGAGAAGAAGGAATACAGTAGTGAGAAAACTGAACAAACTCTAGGTAAGGCATAGCTGGATCCGCCATAGGGGCCTACATTTTCATAGGATGGACAGATAGACGATAAACTCCTGCCAAGAAGAGGCAACATTGCTCTTAAGCATCATGAGGAGAGCAGGGTAGAGATCAGCAGCAAACCAAGAAACAGAGACTTGAACCGAGAGACAACTGGACAGGGAAGCCTATGTGGGGTCAGCAGGATGGATCCTCATGGAGTAACAAACCCCTCATCTGGTTAGGGGTGTTAATGCCTGACTTGTCTGGTTTCTGTCAGACTAGTAACTTAGGGCCTGATTTCAATCTTGGCGGACGTGTTGCTCCATCACAATGATGACAGATACCCAGTCTGCCGAAATATTAATCCCATCGGATATAATGGAATTTATCTTTCGGGGGAACGGGATATCCGTCCCTCATGTGACAGCGTAAGTTGCTGGCAAAATCTAAATAAGGCCTTTAATACAGTTCAGTGGTGGTGCCACGTTGCCAATATGGGGCAACCACATCTGCTGGTGAGATAATCAGCAACATGCACTGCTTGGTGCCATTCTTCATGCTGAGGATAATGTTGTGTTAGGATTCATTTTCGGACATTTTGAATGTGTAGTTTGAGAGAAAGGGGGATGTAGACTGAATCTTAGGCGGTATTTTCTCAGATGCAAAGCAAAGGTCGCACTTGGTAGGAGAAAACACTCTACTCACAGTAATGCCACAACTGTAGGGGCTTACCTGGGCACACAAGTATAGAGCAATTGAGTAGATTTGCGGATTTTGTCTTTGTGGCCATCATTATAGGGCTGTTAAATTTATTCGGACGTAGCTTTGTATAGCTCTAGTCAGTGAATAATCATGGATCCCATGAAATATGGATAGGATAGGACAAAAGCCATCGCCCACTCACAGGGTGGCATCCTTCATCATAGCGCTCCTCCTCACGTTGATAAAGGCATTTATCAGTGTGGAC
>NW_028253429.1:0-11528 GCF_964263255.1 Lissotriton vulgaris | reverse complement strand
ATTGTGCTTTCAATTGAAAACAGAAGTTATTCATTGTGATTTTGAAGAGAAAGTATTAAACAGAAGGTTGAGTTGTTACAAGGACTAGATCCTTGTCATGTAAGAAAATATTTTGAGAAGTATAGGCATTCTCTGGCTTGTCTCTCAAGAAAAGTTTGTAAAAGTGTTTTTCATCAGTTGAGGATGTTAGCAGTACATCATTCAGAAATGCAGAAGTTTGTGAGGAAAGTGTACTACGTAAAAAGTCCGGCATTATTTTTAAGTGAACTGAGTACAAGTCTTTTTTATGCTTCTTTATTAGTTGTTCCAAAAAAGTGTAATGATATTGAGATGCAATATTTTGGTTCAGCAGTTCATAGAAAGTAAACGTTTGATAATTACAGATGTTGGAGGAGATGGGAAAGTGATTAGCACTGATCAGTTTGAAGAAGAAATTGAAAAGTTTAATGTAGTGTGGTCTGAAATACGAAACTATGTTTGTGTTTGCTGTCGACGTACTCATTATAAAAGTCAAAGTAGGAACGTTGATTTGTATTTGAAAAGTGAAAAGGAGAACAATGGAAGTGGGTAGAATTTGCAATGTACTTATTGGTGGAAGGTCAATTTGAGTTAGGTAGTGATCAACGTATATGTAAATATTGTTACAGCAAATTACAAGAGAACAAAATGCCTTTTAGAGCAGTACATACTAACTTAGATTTAGTAGCTATTACAGAGGAACTGGCAGAATGGAATACATATGAGTCTGTTCTAATGCAATGTGTTCATTCTTTTCAAACTATAATTCAGATGGAGCCTAAAACAGGTAAACTGCCACCAACAGACTTGCAAAGAGGTTTGAAGGAACAGTGGTGTACTTACCTTTGGATTTTAATAAAAATATTGAAACTATTGCTGGAGCGAAAGAGGAAAATTAGGCAGTAGTCGTTCTAGTAAATGGTGTAGTAAAAAAAAGTCGGAAAATATGGCAAGAATTTGTGGGTTTTAATAAAGTTGAAAAGGCTACCTTATATCTTATAGAGACCAATATTTATTACAAAATTGTAAATGTGGGTGAACAGGTAATAAGTTTAGAAGATGAGTCTTGTTGACTGATATTCTGAAGCTGCAATCTGTACAGGTCGATCATTATACCGTCCACCTTCTCCTGTAGGAAACAGCTGTGGAAAATAATGACCTTCCAAGCTTTTCTCCCATTCACTCATTGGCGTTCCCTGTGCTTTTTTCATTTCAAATAACTCAATGCTGCTTCCTATTACTTCTTTTGAAATCAAAGGATATATTGTGTAATGTTCATAAATATCTTCAGTCCTTGACTTGTCCACTTTCTCAATTTGACCACTTGAAATTTCAGATTATATTCTGAAGATCCTAGATTTCGACAGTGCATTTCATACATATATCACCTTTTGTTTGAAAGTGATCTGTCTTCTCTGTCATCTGCAGTGAACCACATTTTTAAAACTAATGTTCATCAATAAGTTTTTTCTGCAAAAGAATTTGTGGAGAAAGTTCAAGAAACAGATGAAAATTTAGAAGGACACTTAATCAATTTGATGGCATGTCAACGTGTGACAAATGAGTATTGGTATTGTCGTCATGAAGAACTCAAGTGTATGTTATGGAACTTAGGTACACCAACATGGTCTGTAACACTTAGCTGTGCAGAGTATGCATGGGAAGATTTGCTTGAGTTTCTAAGAGAAGCGAATTCCAATATATAACATGTTGAAATAAAGACTTGTGGTTAACTGTGTTCATTTGATCCTGTAAATGTGTGCAGATATTTTAATGATAGGTTTCAAGCTATGATGTCTTTTATCTGCAATAAAAAGAATACACCTCTTTGCGAGGTTACCGATTTCTTTTGGAGAAAGGAGTATCAAGCAAGAGGTGAACTTCATATACATATGTTACTATGGATCAAGGATGAACAAAAATTTGTAAATGATTCTGATAAAACACTTTGTCTTTCATTGAGTAATATGTGACATGTGAGATACCAAGAGAAGAAGGAGATAGAAGCTTGAGATAGCAAGATTTACGTTTCCAAAGTCACTGTTGTTGAAAGTATTGCAGGAGAAAATACAAGTCTAAAGGAACATTTTACACCATATGTTGGTTTGGTTTTTCCTGTACAGTTATGTCGGAAGAAATTGCACAAGAGAAAAGCATTAGTAAAGAATTGTACAGCTTTACTTTGAAAATGCTTTCCCACCGAGAAATTGTATTGTATGAATGTTTAGACTGCTTGTGCTCTTCAAGTTTAAATTCAAAGTCACGAGGAATCATTTGGGTAAGTTTAGGTCTTGCCTGCAAACGAAATAGAGTGTTGAAATCATTTGAAGAAATTGAAGAATTAGCAGTAAATGAAACAGAAACAGTACAGACAATCTTAAAACTAATATGTTGGACACATACTAACCGAAAAGGAGTCAACATATGGAGCAACTATGTCTGTATGAAGTACTTCAACATTACAGCTTGAAAAGAAATGTTAAACAGAATGTAAAAGAAGGAAAATATGCAGTAGTTGGATGTCATGGTTGTTTAGTAAAACATGCAAAGAGTAAGCTCATAAAGCACAAGAAAGTTAGTTGTGAAACTTTAGATAAGCGAGAATTTTACTATTTAGCAATTCTGCAACTGTTTAAACCATGGTGTAGTGAAAGTGAATTACTTGGAGACTTTGACTGTTACGAAGATTCTTGTAATACATGTAAAGGTAGCGTTGCATGGGCAATTTTTGCTATATATTTAAAAATGTTGAATGATGAAGTTGAACAGGAAAAGACTAATACAGTTGAAATTAATAATGAAAGTTCTCAATTTATTTATTTATTTATAAAGCGCCAGAATCGACCCCCGAAGGGGTATCTCTGTGCTCTAGACGGGCCGCATGAGTGAAAACCTAACAGTGAAGGTGGTGGGTTATGGAAATTAAGTGAGGTATTGCCTAGAATCTGTTGCTGGTAAGGTGAGGTGCTGCGGGACTCATGGATTAAAGCGTGAGCCCAAACTGTGTGTCTTATGCTGTGAAGTTATATGCTGTGGCCGCTGCGCTATACTTGTGGAAGTAGTGTCAGCATATGTTTATACCTACTAGGATGAACTAATGACCCATACTGATAAGAACGTCCTGGGTATGGAAAATATGGAGGTATTGTCTATAGTCTCATGGAGCTAGGAAGTATTGGCCGCCTTTTTGTGATTCTGTTGAAGTGAGTAAGGGAAAAAAAGGGTGAAAAAAGTTGGAAAGAGAAGGATAGGAGCACTGTAACCTCTGTGGGGTGTTTAGGGTGTGCTATACAGGGGGTGAGAAGTGAACTATTCATACCTACCAGTCTGAAAGTGCTAGGCTATGAAAATTAAGTGAGGTATTGCCTACAGTCTGATGCTGCTAAGGTGAGCTGGTGCAGGACTCAGGGATTAAAGGGTGAGCCCAAATTGTGTGTCTTATGCTGTGAAGTCGTGTGCCGTGGCCACTGCACTACAGCTGTGGAAGTAGTGTCAGCATGTGTTTATAACTCCTAGGACAAACTACTGACCCGTACTGGTCTGAAAGTCCTGGGGTTCAGAAAATATGTGAGGTAGTGTCAAGAGTCTCATGCTGCTAAGCTAAGCTGCTGCCAGACTCGGGGGTGCAAGCGTAAGCCCAAACCATGTGTCATATGCTGTGAAGTCATGTGCTCTGGCAGTTGTGCCACATCTCTCCAAGTAGTGTCAGCCTGTAGTTATAGCTATTCAGAGGAACTTTTGTTTCGAACATTGTAACTTGTGTATGGTGCTTAGAGGGTGTTATATAGGGACTGCAAAGGTAAATTTGTGTGTATGAAATGAATTTGGTGTTTGGAAAGTGGAAAGCACTGACTCCTACGGGTCTGATGGCGCTGGGGGCGTAAGCTGAGGTGCTGTTGGAGTTGGGGATATATCTGATGAACTACTGACCCCTATTGTGAACTTTGAATCTGCACGTGCCGTTAAATGTTCGATAAAATGTTTCAAAAGTATATTGTTAGGTTACAAAAAAAATTGATGAACTCTTAACCTGCAGGTGTTGTAGAATGTTCCAGCAAGTGTGGTGATAAAATAGGTTGAACTTGTGACCTGTATGTGGCATGGAATATTAAGTAGCTTTTCATATGGAAAATTCTAAATTAACCAATGTAGATAAGCACACGCCGTGGACCCAGTTCTTTTTCCGAGAAACCTTCACTGCCGTCCTTGTGGTTAACAGCACTTGACGTGGTGGGCCCCAACGAGGTTCCAGATTCCGCTTCTGCTGAAAATTCTTCAAGCAGACCCAGTCACCAGGTTGGATGGCATGACCTGGGTCTGGGAAGGCCTCGGGCAAAGCGTTTTGAACCTGTTGGTGAAGTACACGTAATTTAGTGGTGAGGTCATGCAAGTAGTCAATCAGCATTGGGTATGGAATATCGGAGTATTTCTTAGGACGAGGCACTCCCCAGACATTTGCTGGTCACCCAAAGACGACCTCATAAGGACTTAGACCTAAACAGGAATGAGCAGTAGTTCTTGTAGACAGAAGTGCTAATGGTAAGGCATCAGGCCAGGCGAGACCTCTGCTTGCCTGAATCTTTGCCAATTTGAGCTTGAGAGTACCATTATAACACTCTACCAATCCTGCTGACTGAGGGTGGTTTGCCGCATGGAATTTCTGTTTGATACCGAGACCTGTACATACTTTCTGCATGATCTCCCCCACGAATTCACTTCCATTGTCAGACCAGACAATGCGCGGCAAACCAAACTCGGGAAAAACTCCTTCAAAAGAACTTTAGCAGTAATTAAGGCAGTATTGTCCTTTAGGGGGTAGGCCTCTATCCATCTGGAAAAGGCAAAAACCACCACCAGAACATATTTGAGGTTATTGCAACGATCCATATGAATGAAATCGATTTGCAATACTTCAAAAGGATACGTAGGGGGAGCAAAATGACCTGCTGGAGTCGGGGTTCCCTTTCCTGGATTATGCATTAGACAAACAATGCAATGCTTCACTATGTTTTGTGCACATTTCGGAATTTCCTCATTCTGCCATACTGGGGCCAAAACTTTACAAATACCCTTTGCACTAATATGGGCTGGACCATGCGCCATAGTAACTACAGGTAGTACATAGGCGTCTGGTAACAGCCATCTTTGATGCTCTGACAACTCCGTCCAACACCCAGTCGCGTCCAACATTCCCGTGCTTTCTCTCCACTTACTCAGCACATTCCTCCTTCTCTGATCCATCTCGCAGGGCCCGCAACATACATTCGACTAGTAACATCTCTCGCTGTCTCTTTTGCTCCTCGTCTGCAAAAGCATTCCCACGTCCCACATCATCAATAATCTTTTTGTGAGCGCTACATTTGATTATTGCTATTTGTTTAGACAAAGCAAGTGAATCAAGAAGATCAGTCACCAACTGACCATGCTGTATTTTAGTCCCATGTGAAGTAAAGAATCCTCTTTCCTTCCACAAGCGACCAAAACTATGAGCTACACCAAAAGCATTTTGGCTATCGGTGTAGATGTTTACCCTCCTTCCTTTCGCCAAAACACATGCTCTCGTTAAAGCAATTAACTCAGCTGCTTGGGCTGAATACTGTGCAATCCGTGCTCTCTCCACTACTGTATGCAAAGTAGTGACAGCATAAGCTGCAGTTGTCTCTCCATTCGGAAGCTTGAAACAAGATCCATCCACATATAGGATCCCGTCCGGATCCACAAATGGCGTATCTTTCAGATCTACTCTGCCTTTCGTCTCCTCCTCTGTTCGGAGAAAACAATCATGCTGTTCCTGAATGCCTTTCTCATCTGGTATGGGCAACAATGTCGCTGGATTCAGAGTATTGCACCGCTTGATATTTATATGACTAGCCAAAAGCGTTAGCTCATATCCAGACTAGCGAGCACTCATCAAGTTTTGTGTCTTAGTTCTATTCAAAAGAGTACCTACTGTATGTGGTACCATAACAACAAGGGTGTTGGCCAATACCAATCCAGCAGACTGACGAATAGAAATTGCTGCTGTAGCTCTGAGACAACTAGGCAATGCCTTGGCTACTGGATCCAACGTCGCCGAAAAATAGGCACATGGCCGTTGTTTGTCTCCAAATTGTTGTGTTAAAACTGACAATGCACAACCTTCTCTTTCATGAACGTAGAGTGTAAAAGGATTACTGTAATCTGGAGAACCTAACACAGGTGCAGAACACAAAGCATTACGTAAATCAGAAAAACTCTTTTGGCATTCATCAGTCCAAGGGCGAGGTTGTGGCGTATCTTTCAACGTAAGCGCCAGCAAGGGCTTAGCTAACATAGAAAAAATCGGTATCCATTGCCTACAATATGAGGTAATGCCCAGAAAGGCACGTACCTCCCTCTGTATGGTTGGCTCAGACATTTGTGCAATCGCTTGAATTCATTTTGGGGTCAATCGTCTTTCCTCCTTCGACAAGAGATGACCTAAGTAGCTAACCTTTTGGCGACAATATTGCAACTTAGAAGGGAACACTTAATGATGTAAATCAGACAAATGACGCAACAAAGAAACTGTCACATCCTTACAAACATCCTCTGAATCAGCATCAATCAGCAAGTCATCAACGTATTGTATCAAAGTAGCACCTGAAGGCAAAGTAAACGCATCAAGCTGAGATTTCAAAGCTTGGCTGTAGATAGAGGGACTTTCACAATAACCTTGAGGAGCTTGCTTGAACCGGAAGCTTCGGCCTCCAAGATAGAAGCTAAAAATATCTCTGCTTTCCTCAGCAATGGGAATAATAAAGAAAGCATTCTTCAGATCTATAACAGAAAACCATGCCGCTGAGGTGGGTATCATAGTAAGCAAAGCAGTAATATCTGGAACAACAGGAAACTGGGGGACAACAATCTTGTTGACATCCCGAAGATCAATCACAAAACGATACACAGGTAGTTGAGAGGGATCTCTACGTTTAAGAACAGGGAGAACAGGACTGTTCCAAACATTACCTGTTGTTTCCCCAACCACGCCCTTCTGAACAAGTTCATAGATAATAGCCATCAAGGCTCGCTCACCATTGTTAGAGATCTTGTATTGTGGAATACGTGGCAGTTTGACATTAGGCTTGATAGTAACCACATAAGGAGGAATCCGGAACAAACCAACATCGTTCGGACCTGTAGCCCAAAGTATTCTGCTGATCAAACTAATTCAAAGAGTTCTGAGGAGGAAAGGAATGCTGCCCCTGAGACAACGCACCTCGCCCTCTACCTCTAGATGCTGATTGAAAACCACCACGGCCTCGTGGCCCTTGAAATCCACCATTACGCTGCAATAAAACTGGACAGCTATTCTTAAAATGGCCTTCCTTTTTACAATAGGCGCAATGATTAGGACCCAGGAAAGGTCACGGAACAAAAGGCTCAGGTTTCTGCAGCAACCTTTGAGACTGTATAGGTTGCTGGAACTGGCGCTGACCGGAATGAGGAGGATAAGCCTGCTGAAGAAGAACTTTCGTTTTTAAATTCTTAGTTTTCATCTCAGCTTTATCTTTTTCTTCTTGTCCCTATTCTCATAATATTGAGCAGTAGCCAATATTTGAGCAGATGAAGAAACAGCCCAAGAGCTTTCCGAATCTTTTAGTTTATGAGACAATTCAGGAAGCAAATTGAAAACAAATGTATCCACAAATAATCGCTGTCCCCCTTCAGTACTCAAGTCCTGACCACTATGGTCAATAAACATCTCTTTGAACCGAGTAAAAAATCGGAAACACTCTCATCTTTCTTCTGCTTGCACGCAGCCAACTTATCCCACTTGACGCGTAAGGCAGGCATCATCATCTTCATGAAAGTTATAATTCTACCAGGCAACTGTATAATCAAATCATCTGTCTTAGCACCACCCACTTGTGCTGCATCCGCAGCAACTATATCATTCCAAGTACCACCTAAAGCTTGGTTGTGATCCTCTCCACGAATCCAAGCCCACAATCCTTGTGGAACCACATTCCCCATCAGCATATCAATATCGACCAAATTCATAAGACATGCATCAACAGTCTGGGCAACTCTTTATAATAACCAGCAGAATTTTTAAGAGGGTCCGGCAAAGACTGCTTAGGTGCTAAAACTTCAGCTCTCTTCCAATGAACATATACCCATACACGCTGAAAATGAGCAGGGACAGGTGAAACATTACCCGCTTGGGGAACTGCTTCCCTCCAAACTGGAGGAACTTCTCTCATAGGATAATTCTTCATTTTCTGTCTAACTGCAGGATCATGTCCAGGAATAGTCCGGGAAGAATACAAGGTCCTAAAAGTAACAAGTGTCTGTATGGCATTCTGAACATCAGGCCCCACTATAAGTCCCTTATCAAACTTATCCTGTATCTCCAACAAACCCTGAGGAGCTAGGTCCAATTGCATATCCTCCCATCCTCTAGTAAGCGCGTCACACATAAAATTAAAAACGTATCTCTGCGTAGGTGCATTCCAATGAAGAAAGGTACTCAGTATATCGGGTACACTATATAATGGACCATTCATCATCCACCTATGAGCAAGGGAGTCAAACACAACCCGTTCCTCAGAATCTGGGAGTTGACTACGAGATTGTCTTCGAGAAAAAGCAGGAGTCCTATTAAACAAACCAAAAAGAGGGGAGAAAAGACCAGAAACAGTATCAACTAATCTATTACGCATCGTAAAAGAAGTGGGGAGTAAAACTGGAGATGAAGTATTAAGCAAAGGCAGAGAAGGGCTACCTGTTTCAAGAGATACAAAAGGCAAAGGAGACTGAGGTACAGAAGGTTGTGGCAAAGGATGTGCTGGTGGTATTACTGGAAGAGCCAAGGGTGCAGGAGCCGGAGCTCCTAGCTGAACAACAGGTTGCTGCGCAGGTGGCAATAATAAGGGTGCATTAGCGCCTGGCGCATAAGGCGGAGGCAATTTCAGTAAATGAGACATTAAAGGATCTTCCTCAAGATCTTTACGTTGTGGGGGTAACACAGGATAGCACCTATCTATTGCCATCCGATGCTGCCTATCCGAGACTTCAATCGCTCGATCTGTCTCATCGTCTTTAAATTGCTGGGCAGCCTGTATAATCGTCACATCTTTCATTTTCCTATCTCGTTTTGCTTGCTTAATTTCTCTCTGTTTGGCTTCCTTACGCCAAAGGCGGAAAGAGTCAAACATTGCCAGCCGGGCTTTTCTTTTAAACAGAATCGACTCCAAATTATCTAATATGTCAGGCTCAAACCTACCATTTTGTGGCCACCGTAAGACACCATCTTTCTTTGTGTATCAAATCCATGCATCGTTAAAAGCAATAGGACCGACACCATGCTTAGAATAGAGCTCATAAGTGGGAGTTCCAACCGGAGGAATCGGACATGATTCCTCAAGCCGGGAATCCCTAGAACAGCAAAAACAACAGAGTTTCCTAAGTCCGCTCAGACCAGGCATTTCAAGCATACTGATCCGTTCACTAATTTCGAGGAGTGAAAGCAAGGAACACACTACAAAAGTACTCACCCCTCGGCTTCGACTATTGCAACAGGCGAATAACAAAAATAAAAAACAAAGCAAAGAAGTGGGCGCTACCCACGAATACTTAACTAGATGGTCTTCTCACTCCAACGGAGGTCCGTCTAACGTCTCCCAATACCAATCATCACCAGAGGGTCCAAGGCAGGGCGGTAGTCAGGGCAGCAGTCATCAGCAGCCGTCAAAAAGTAGTGGCCGCGCTGTAAAAGACCTTCGGTCCACTTCAACATACAGGGGTTGCTTGGTGTGGCTCGTGAATCCTCCTAAATTTTCTTGCGGGGCTTCTCGCGACCCTAGTGCTGAACCGCTACCACTGAAACCACCCCACGTTGGGCGCCAGTTGGAGAACCAGGCCTTATGGGCCGGGCGGCGCAGGGCACGCCTTAATCCCCGGGCTCCCCTGAATTGTTACTAACAGAGACACAAGACACTCTGTTGAGTGTGGAAGCTAGGTTTATTAGCTGCAGCTAAGCACAGTTGTCCTAGAAGTACATGCAGAGTGTAAGTTCTGAGGAGACTGCCACTTCAATCCGTGGCGTACAATCTCTTATACTAAACACATTTACAATATCCCACTCCCCGCACACACAAAACGAACCAATAGAAAAAGTTGGAAAACAAGTTATCAGGTATCCCAGTATACGCCTCTTTCTCGGACCCCATGTGTCACCCCTCCCAACAAATTAATCAGTGATGGTATTCACAATCCCCTCTCGCAGGTGGCAGGACATGATGGTGTGTCTCAAAGGATAGTTGTGTAATAGGAGCATACAAGGAGAGAATAGCGAAGGCCAATCGGATAAGATAGTATAAGGGAAGAATAGGAGAGGGTAAATAGTCGGCTGAGACAGGGATCAATCGAACCAGACATGGATTAACAAACTCGGCCAGACCCTGATATCGGGTTTCATGAACAAGGGCAATAGAGTTACTTCTTAACTGAAAGGACACGTAGCAGCTGGAAAAGCAAAAACATTGCGTTCGCCGTGCCACCTGAGTGAGGGCAACACAAAATGGCGACAGGACACAAAATGGCGGCTAGATACGGGACGAAATCTGAAATCGCAGAGCCTCACTCCACTGGTATCCCGGTTGATCATATATATAGAGTATTCATGGGGGAGGGCCGATTAAGCTCGGCAACCACATAATCATAGAGCCATGTCTCAGTCAAGAAGAATATATCAGGGGCTTCATCGACAATGAGGTCATATATTTCAGTGTGGTGTTTGACAAGAGATCTTACATTTAACTGGACGATTTTCAGCCGACGCTCAGAAGAAGTATGGGGGGGTGGAGAGGGGCATGGGTGAGTGAAGTGAAAACCTCCCACACGAGCATCTAATACGGCCGCTCAAAGGATGTAAATGGGGCCCGTACAATGATGGCTTAGCGGACTTTTAGGCTAAGTCGGACAACACTCCTGGCGAGTGGCGACGTGCTGGCGTGGACGGGCTTGCCTTTGGCGTGCCCGCTGCGCTCACGCTCCATGCCCGTCTAAAATAGGTGTTAGGGGACGTAGAGCAACTAGACCGCCGACCAAAATGGCGGGTCAGTGTGCGCTACCGGAAGTGGATATTTCCGGTCCTTGCTCCTCTTTCAGCCCTCCATAACAATCAGCCACAAGGCTGCGGTGGACCGGGGCAACAGAGCAGGCAGTGAAATCAGGTAAGTGTTCAGGGCGAGTTAAAAACAGAGTGATAGCTTTTAAAACAGATAGGCCCTCCAACCATTAAAATCAATTTTTACACAGGAGCATAAGCGGTACCGTACCCTCCTATAGCAGCGATCAACTAGCTGCTTACAAAGCGATGTGGACACTCGCCAGCACCGATTATATACCGGCGTAGCGCGAACAACTAGATCGCCGACCAAAATGGCGGGTCAGTGCGCGCTACCGGAAGTGAATGTTTCCGGTCCTTGCTCCTCTTTCTGCCCTCCACAACAATCAGCCACAAGGCTGTGGTGGACCGGGGCAAC